>NC_091824.1:79600134-79895134 GCF_038994185.2 Dermacentor albipictus
TTTTCCCCTGCTGACATAAATGCGAGGGTATCCTTCACAGCCTCTCCTATCATCACTTTTTCTTGTCTGCCTTTATATTTCTCGCGTATAAAGTTTACGTGTTTGTTTGTATTTAATCAAGAAGCAAAAAAAAAGAGAAATAGCTAAAGTTACACTCATGTTCGGTCAGCTGTAAGAGTTGAACGAAGACAAGCTATATGGAACAGCTGCACGGCTGAGCTTTCTTTCTAGCTGACGCAGCGTCTGTCTGGAATAAGCGGAAAGCTGTTTGTGGTTGGTAAACATTCTATACGGCAACTTCGACCAGTCAGCATTTCTTTACCTTTGATTAGGCTGCAGAATCTATAGGACACGACCACTGCAAAAACATGGCTAATGCTCCGAAAGCAGTCTTTCTCACCAGAAAGAGGCCCTTCCCCTACGCCGGCCTATGTTGCCGCTTTTCCAGAGGCTGCCGGAAACCTTCGTTACTGTGGCTCTTCCGGTGGCAAGCGTCTGCTTCGCCTATGCATTTCTTTTTCATCAATGAAGCGGAATGTATCTTTTGCGACTACGTTCATTTTCTTGCGCATGTAACCTATAGGACCAAGCTTCGTTTCTCTTATCTTTGAACCATATTCTTTCGAGCTGGCAACTTGCTTGCGTGCGAGTACACTTCAGGATCTACAGCTAACGGCGTATAACGAGGGACAAAAAAACCTTAGGCTCATAAAAAAAAAGAAACCCGGAAAAGCGTGTAGTTTATGCTTTGGCGTAATTTGTGACTGTCTGCTCTTGTTCGGCCAGCTTCCCACTCATCGACGCCATTTTCCTTGCCATTGAATCGAGGGCCCGCTTCTCTCTATTCCTGTGATGCGTAGTGGGCGTCTGGCATCGCTGATGGGTCTCTGTCGGCGTACTTGTTGTCGTTCACTTTGGCGTCGATGCTTCGCCTTTATGACCGATGTAGCACTTGCCCCAGGAAAGCGGTCTTGTAGACTGCGGCGATTCTGTGTGTCAGAGGGCTGTATCGCGTGTTTCTTGACGCATTCGCTCTTCCAACTTGCCTCATTGGCCAAGTTTCACGTCTCGAAAATTATTCTGCAAGCTGTCACAGCCACACTAAACAAAAATGATCGAATTCCGGAGTTCTACTTGGCAAAACTACGATATAATTATGAGGCGCACCGTAGTTGGAGAGTTCGTATTCATTTTTTGACGAACTGGAGGGTTCCTTGAGTGCAACTAATAACGTTTTTGCATTCAGCCCTCGTCCAAATGCTGCCGGGATTCAACCAGCGATCCGGTGCTCAGCACCGCACTGAGCTACCGCGATCGGGTGACGCCTCTATGCTACACGGCCGATGAATACTTACAGACCGTTTAAAGCGCTTGCTTCGCGGGGCGTATAAAGAAACGGCATTACCGGTTCCGATGCCATACGACGCCTTCGAGTGCAGCCGGACGCCTGGGTGACAGCAAAAGGGGAACGGGCGTGTGCTAACGCTATTGACTGGATGTGATAACATATATTTCATATATGAAGGGTAGATTGTCTTGGTACACCTGAAAAAAGTATAATCCGACACTACGCGATATCGGCCTACACTGCAGCACGAAGAAGGGTAAAAAAACGTGAGTTCGCATGTTGTGTGGACAGTCTCGTTTAGGAAATAAATGGTTGTCCGTCGTGGATGAATGAGTACATTTACAAGTCAGGAGGCTAGTTCTAAAAACAAAAAACAAAAAAGAAATGAGGCGTTTAGCTTCGACATGAATGCCATGTGATAAGTTACAAGCGTGGCAGACGTATAGGAGCAATTGTGTGTCCTTTAGCACGTGCACGTACGTTTGATGTCGCTGCATTGTCGTGCTTTTTAAATGAAGATTTCGCGTCCGGTAGTGCGCTTTTTATCAACACGAGGAGACGATCAGTCGGGGCTCGTGTACGTACGCGAGTTACTATCCGAGTTACTCCTTGGTGAGCGATAAGTTCTAGTATAACAAGAGCGTATTGGGCAGAACTTCATGCGTATTGACACGCGTCCTTGCTTATATTGTTTTTCTGCCACCGGCTAATAAACGTTAAACGTTAAGGCCTGGCTCAAGAACCGCCTGCATGTAAAAGAGCATTCTTGATTGTTGTAGACGATTCTATCTGTTGTCTATGTCGTCGGCCGAACCTCGAGTGTTTAGATTATACGCGCGACGTGGTTAGCGTTGTATGTACTTAACTGGAAGTACGCGAGTTCCAGTGATTACGCTGGGACCTTCGACGAGTCGTGCATAAATAGTCGACGCGTCTGACCCGTAGATCAGATTTCGACGATCGACGCATGCGCTTGTTCGAAGAAAATCGCCGTTCGAAGAAAATATTTTATGCCGACTTGGAGCTGTGGGTCTGTGCTGGTCTTCAATGAACCTGTTTGGTGCTAACTTGGGTTGCCGGGCAAGCCCCAATAGACGTGTGGCGCTTTTCAATGAGGTAGCTTTCAACTTAGGTAACTAGGCATGCGCCACTGAGAATGTGCCGCTCTACAACGGCGAAAATGATCCTTTCAATTTCTCCCGTGCTGAGCGGAATCGAACCCTCGCCACAAGCCCGACAGACGAGCCCGGTTGCCGCATATAACGCGTTCATAAGCATTCGCGCGCACTTGCGCGCTATGCATCTCGGAGGCCAAACGCAGGCTTCGTGGCGGCGGCGCTAGATGGCACCGAGTGTTCTTAAGGAAGCATGAAAAAGGAGTCCCGCCGCAGTACACGCATCGTACATAACTCGTTTCGACGTGGGCAATACGTTGGTTCAGTACATTGATTCAATGCTGAACGCATTACCCTCGACAAACGTCGTGAGATGAGCTCTAAGGAATTTGGTATCACCACAGATGCGAAGCTGCTGAAGCCACCTGGAATAATGACTGCACCAGGTGACTACGCAAGTTCAGCTTTTCTCCATCGGCGTGCGTGATGGAGAAAGAAACGGGGAATGTTAAATGCGCAACGAAAACATTTTGTGCTTACCTTTCCATCCGAGTCCAAGGCAGAAAGTATCTTCACTTCGAGTTGCGTTTTCTTTCGAATACCCACCTTTACTACGGCCCTCTGTTGCGTACTCGAAGATATCTACCATCGCGCCGGTTTACGTCACTTTAAGGGAATGCATTCATTGTTAAAGACACAGTAACGCGAAAAATAAGTTGAGCTGTATTAGTAAATGAAAAAAAAGGCCGTTCTCATCAAGAGAAGAGGCTTGGTATGTATTCTAAGATAATTTACACTTTTAAAAGCGAGTAAGAGTATAACTCGATTTATAAACACATTTAAACCATTTTGAGTGTAAAAAGGGTGTAAGGGTGTTCGTTCTACATCGTTTACACCATTATTGATTTTAAGGGTCTAAATTATTTTACACTGTAAGCCAGAAAAGGCGTAGAAACAATAGAAGGGTGAAGACGCCACCTTCAAATTCTCCATTAGCTTACCGGGACGCCATGTATTTTGAGGGTGTCCTATCAGGCCTACCTAATTTTTCATGTGTAAATTTGAAGTACATTGCATTCTAGAAGAGCCAAACACTGAAATGAGCAAGTTTTAAAACCTTTTACTGAGCAACAGCAGCTCTTCATTCCCCAGACAATTTCAGACTGGAATGTTCTTACTAAAACCATTTTTGAGGAGGCTGATTTTCAAACGGCGCTGGAAAAATTGTTGTTACTTTTTTTTTTCTGTTAACAAGTACGTATTATATGTGTACTGATGTAACCCTGTTTGATTGTTAATGGCGTTATTCATTTGTAATCCCGATTTATACTAATTATGTTTTGATTTCCCACTCCTGCTTGGGCCTGTCGTGGCCTGCACTATTGTGAAATAAATAAATAAATAAATAAATAAATAAATAAATAAATAAATAAATAAATAAAATGAAAACTTGATTTTGTCGTGTCACACTGACGAGTCAGCGCTATAGGGTTTCGGCGCGAAAGCTAATAAATACGAGTTCAGCCTTCACTTTCCCTCTTCGTACTCAACACATTACGGCAATATCATGAAAGTGTAGTTCAGGAATATTGCCTTAACAGTCTAGCCTCTTCGCTACCAGTGTCCACGTTTGTGGGCACTCTTTATAAAACCAAGCACCTCTGCACAAATCTTGTGCGCTACCCATGTCAATACTTGTGCATACTTTTTCTGAAGCAAAGAATCCCTTAGTGAAAAGTTCTGAGGCATTCAAGTCACGCGTGTTCCTTAGGCTACATCATGGTTTACGCTGCTTACAAAGGAGGGAGCCATATCTTGGTTGTGACAGCAGTAAAAAAAAAAAAAAAAAAAAGCTGCGAGCAGCTTACGAAATGTTTTCGCAACTTGTGTCAAGAGTTGTGGACACGATTTTTGGTTTCACAATGTTCTTTATGTCACCAATTTCTTTCGGTGAGCTATTCAAATAGTGTGAAATAACGTTTTAAACACAGTTACTCATTTCCCTCCCTGCATTGCCTTCGGCATTGAAGAGGCTAAATGGATTTTGTGTTTTTCTTTCGGGCCGCTTTAATAAAGTTTGAGGATTGTCACAAATAAACGAGGCTGTGTACGCCGTTTGCGTTTGACGATACTTTATTGTCTTCTTGCGATATAAACCTAATCGAGTGACTAGAAACATACAAGTATTATTAGCACGTTTGCAAATACAACATCACACATGGCTTTGGCACGCGAGCAGCTAGGAATGGAACAAAAAGAGAACGCTCGAACGGAGTGTTGCAATACACACACAATCCTCCCGATCTAAAAAAAAAAAGACTTTTCCGCGAGACACTGTGACGTCATAAATACGCGTCACTGTCTCTCGTCGGACGTCGCTCTCCCGCCCCTAATGCGATCACTGGAGCTGTATAGATAAGTAAAAATCACTTCTCATTCACTTTTTCATTTTTCCTCACGTGACCAGTGATTGATCCCAGATAGAATGAAAGGAGGTGCCAAGAGTCGAACGGTGCATTGGAGTGCTAGAAACGTTCTGTGCATTTGTCTTGCTTTTGTGTCTTTGCGCACACTGTGCCTTAATAATTTTCTCGGTGACAAGGTCAGTTTATATGCAGGACTTCCACGTTGGAATGCAGACACTTCAATACTTGCAGACACTTCAATCACTTGCATTGTTATTTGATCAATTTTCAGGCTGCGATTGCGTTAGGTGAGAGCTAATGCAAGTGCTTCCTTTACTTGCTCGCGAAAAAATAAATTCTTTCCACAGCAAGTGCAGTAAGGTCTCTCGCCGAAGGGGATTTCAGACAATGTCGACCTCAAAATGCGTCGCAAATGCGTCTGTAAGCTTCACAAAGGGAGCAGTTACAACTCGTCGCTGCCTATTTGGAACCATCCGTAGGAAATACATTTTTTCAACTGATTTTTCTTAACAGAAAGAGTTTCAGAAACCAGCGCCAATATTTTCTTGTAGCTGTATGACAGTTGGTGATTACTAGGTAACATTTGTCTCGCTGAAAACATTTTTGAAAATAATTGTCCAAAGTCAGCCACACTTTTCTCCAACCGTATTGCCCGATTCTGAGTAACGTTCATTGCATTATGTCTTCTCACATATATAAAAACGTTTGCTGCAACTATGCGTGGTACAGTACGCAACGCGTTGAAGGCGAGAAAATTACTCGCGTATGTTACCTTGAAATTACTGCGGTATGTTACCTTGAAATGAAAAAAAAAAGTAGAAGCTTGCCATACCGATGGTGTCAGGTGGCGCAATATGAGAACATCGCTAGTTTTCTTAACTAGCTCTGAGCAATCATATTGATATTAAATAAACGTCCAAAATAGTTAAATTGGATACTGCTGCACTTTGTCCAACTGGGAACAACAACCAACACCAACAAAAGTAAGATTGGCCGGAATAATGTAGCATTTTTAAACCCCAATCAACTACATTCTTATCATATACCGCTCCTTAGTGTCTGATTATTGTGATAACGGTTGGCACAGTGCCGCTCAGGCCAGTGTGCAAAGATGAAAACGAATACAGCTGGAGTAATATTGTTGCATTGTTCCGGCCATGAGATTCGTTTGTGAAAACACACCACGCGTACTGTTAAACCGCAAAGTTGTTTCTCCTCCACAAGACAGCGTGACATACCATGCAACTTGACAAGGGAACACAATCAAAGCGACTACGTTCAGCCGGAAACCAGCGCAGTTTATACATCATATACCCTTTGTCACTTCTCGCTGCGCCCGTGAAGATAAAAATCAGTGAAAACGTGACATTGTGAATGGGGTTCGAAAACATGCTGCCTTCAACTCGCACCTTCATTTTGTACAACGGCTACGCCAGTCAATAGAACTTGTCCTGTAGCACACGGGAGACATCGTGCTCTGCAGCACTCGGACAGTGCCATCGTAAACATTGTATATAGTTCGAGGAGGTATGCATCTCCGAAGAAGTCAACAATGCACGCCTAATGAAGCGAGGACGGAAGAGCGTTCGTAACTTCTCTACTGTCGCGCCCGTGAGGCGCATAAGTTACGAATGTTTTTGCCGCCGGCGCTGCTACATCGGTGACATGCCGTACTGCCAAATTAGAAGCGAGCACTGCGCAGCCAAGCCTTAATGCTCTCGCTATCTTTCAGCAGCCAGCCGATAACGCGTACGCGAATAAGATGTAATTGGCTACGTTTGTGCAACTAAACACCGGAACATCGAGTGTGCGTACGTCTCCTCATTCGACGTGTGTAGCTTAGGCAAGTTGACACCACCTGCGCCATATGAAGCGAGTCTTTCGCGATGTTTCTGGAACGGCGGTGCTGGTCAACCTCGTAGCATTTTGTGGCATTGAAAATTTACTGCCCGTTTGAGCAGTTTTCTTATTCATTTACCGGATTGAATTCTGCATCTCCTGTGCATTCACACGCAACTTCGCGTTCAGTTGCCGCTTTATTAGCGAGTCATGTTTCGCGATGTTTACTGTATCATTGGTATACCGTCGTGGTCCTTCACTGTTTAAGAACTGCAGATGCTGGGAACGTACCAATTGTGATGCAACAGCCCATGTTGAAGGCAAGATAAGTCGACCAGACGCGACAAGAGGCGATAAAGTTAGCCACGTAATGCTGTGTGTTCTTACGCAGCAGCCTCCCCTGGCACCAATGTCTACACTCTGACGGTACGTTCGCATTGGAGCAATGTTGTCGTACAGCGGCGACGAGTTCGCGCGTACACACAGATAGTCTGGCCTGAACACGAGACGTCCTATATATGGCTACACCAAGGATGTTCGCTATACTTGCTTCTAAACAAGAAAAAAAGAATTTAAAAAATCAGGGAGGCAACGCGCGTGATTATTGTCTGTATCACGCGCTGGCCATTGTCTTTGTATGTATATAGGAGAGCGGCGACTATCCCCTCAGTGTATAAATGTGATGTAACACCTTTACAAAGTGCCCCACCGCGATTGTCTAAACTATGACCAATCCGCGCCGTATTCAAGGATTGCTCCTTCCTGTCGCTCCGTTATTGTACGCACTAAGATCGTGGTTTACTTTCAGAGATGCACGTGTCTGGCAGCTTATGGCGCTATACGCGCGACGTACTAGAATCGCCATTTCATTTGTCGCCGGGCTTTACTGGCGTTTGGCGTACGGTAAGAGCTACAAGCAACGCCGACTCGTTTCACTACTGCCAGCGGCGGACGCGGTGACCTGGTCGGCGATGAAACTAACTGAGCAGCACTGGCGAAACGAAATCGCGACGTCGCTTGCTTCTCGCAATTACTAATTGTAATCTAATGCCGCGACCAGTTAGAACTAGCTTTCACTCTGTGGCGCCTGACAAATGAGCTGAGAAATGCAGAGTATAAGATGAATTCGGCATTTCCTGAAAGGGCGCGCGTCAAGGAGTTTCGCGCTACAATCACCGGCGCGTCGCCGAGATATATGCAGCTAACTGTGTACACCTCGAATGCAGAGAGAAAGCTTCCTGATCAGCCAATGGCTGCTGAGTTTGGATG
This sequence comes from Dermacentor albipictus, assembly GCF_038994185.2. Taxonomy (NCBI): domain Eukaryota; kingdom Metazoa; phylum Arthropoda; class Arachnida; order Ixodida; family Ixodidae; genus Dermacentor; species Dermacentor albipictus. The sequence goes on from NC_091824.1 coordinate 79,608,132, forward strand.
TCGTATAAAGCGGGGCGCTGGGTCGACGAGCTGATGCATGGAGTTGATTCGAACGTTCGTATAAAACGGGGGATAGTCTTCTTTGTGTAGTCTTGCGCGGAGGCCTGCACGTGCTCCGCTCTCCGTTCCATGCTCGCCACCACTTTCCGTCAAGCGCTCCGCGAGCGCTCTGCGAGCGCATAAAGTTATAGCGCGATGTTGTGATGTCAATATGAGGAAGATTGTGGCCAGTTGTGCAGGAAACGTCCCTTGCGGTGAACGGAGAATATGACGAATTGCGACTACCTCTTTTTTTTTCCCTTCTAGTGACTCTGGAAAAGCGCGGCTGTTCAAAACAAGTAAAGAAAACACTGCTATTTCAGTCGCATGTAAGCGAAAAGAAGATCACTGATAGCGTATGAGCGAACATTGATAATTAGTGATTGGAAGATAACACGATAAAAAGCCTATTGACCCAGATTCTAAATTGCGCATTTGAAAAAAAAACAAAACAGTTTGTCCGTGTTGGCAATTGCACTGGGGTAAACATTGCGCGAACAAACTCACGTGCTTTCCTAACTGAATCATCGTGAAGTACGCGGAAAATTTTTGTGCTGGCATATGTCACTGCAAAAAAATGAAAGAATAGCGTTTTTTTTTCTTTCTACGCTTTTCTTGGCGGTTTTCACCTCTCAACAAAAGTAATCCTCATTTCAACGCGGTTGCTGCACCACAAAGCACGACAAGCATAACTATACGTGCCTACTTTAGCTTTTATTTTTATTATGCTAACTGTGAGCTTGGTTTAATACTCGTTTTCTGTTTTGTCGTCACGCAACTACGATCGTTTTTGCGTGCGCTTTAGGAGAAAACGTTCAAGCCACTACTGCTCGTATTCCGGCTTTACCTATAGGTCGCATTTTGATGCAGGCCATAAGTATATCTCTACCAAACAATGTATACAATCTCTACAAAACAACCTATCACCCACTGCAAGACGATCAAGAGTTGACAAATTTTCGTAACATCTACAATATGACATCACTAAACATTGCCACACTGCTCACTCTGTAATACAAGCAGCGATATCACTCATCTTATCAGTACACTTGAACAGGCGCGAAAGATTCGCCACTTCCCAGGGACCATGAAAGAAGATTCTGCGTTTTGAACTGGTTTGAGCAATGCGTCACAGTCACCTAAATTTCTAAAGCATTGCAGCTCCCGCACCTATGTATAGGAAAGCAGTATATAAAAAAATCTGTGTACAGTTTCTTGTACAGAATGTTACGCATGTACTCAGTGAATATGATAACGAATAAGAGAGCTGCTGAAGGGCAATCTTTGTTTCAGCTAGGCCGTCACACACGTGGTGGCTGCGTGCTTTTAGGCCTCGCAATGCAACTTAGTACGCTAGGTCATACAGCGTATCTCGTGCGTATACTTTCTTCTTGAAGCACCAATTCGGGAATTTCGCTGCTCTCCCGTCGATATGATATCGACTCGACGTTAAAGCAGCCCGCTAAATCAAGACGTACATAGTTCCCGGTAAGAAAATTTTGCCAATGGTATCGATATTAAAGGCGCTACGTGTGTCTGTGGGAAGCCGTGAACGCCGTTTAAGGTGTTTGAATGCCGGTACGGTATGCTTTGTTGACTCATAACAACTTGGAAATTGTTGATACCTCTTGCGATACCCTAACGTCTGAAAACTTTTGTATGTAATCTAGAAAACGGGAGCTCAAACAAGTTGAATTAAAAAAAAAAACGTCTCGCAGCCATGGAAACGGTTGAGACTGGCGGCTACTGAGCTCCATAACTACTGCTAAGCAAAGTACTGAGCTCTTTACATCTCACAAAACTCCAATACTATATTCGAAGTGAGAAAGTATAATGCGATCTTTCGCATACAAAGAGTTCAGCACTCAACTTATTCTTGTTGCAAACGATAACTTTCACCACATCCAGAAAGTGATAAGTATACCCTTTCGTAGATAAAAGCAGCGCCATCCGGACTCCTAACAAAGTACCGAGCACTCTCCAAGTGTTAATAACCGCAACTGCGTCACGCTTGTTTTCAACGATCCATTCATGGTCCCTTCTGCTTCCTCTCTCTTCTCTTTTCATCTGCACTTGGAACGTAAACACCGACGACACAACGAAAACACAACGAAAACAACGCTAGATGGTCAGACAGACACGCGAAAGGTTCGCTTTCGAGTCGCTGTCACGTGGACTGAGCAATGCTACACGAAATGACTCACCACGAGAGAAAAATGAAGAAAGACAGACAGACAGAAAAGAAAAGAAGAACAACTCTGCAGTGACATCATCACCGGTGACCGAGAATGCCGTATAGGGGCGTCCGTCTTTCTCACTGTCGCGTTGACCCGGAGAAGTGAGAAACATACACTGGCGCCACTGGTGACTCCAGTCAATGGAGACGTCGCCGTGTACGGGTCGGCGTTGAAGCCGAGACACCACGCCGCTGCTTGCCTGGCGACGCTCGAGTTGTCGAAGTCGGTGCTTCCAGGGGCGTCATACGCGCGACGAGCTCCATGCAATCAATCAGACGAGAGCTCGACGCCACAACTGTTCTCTCTCGAGGTACACGCGGACGCCACTTTGAGCAACGCGCTTCACTTGTGCCCCGTAGTTTCGCGTGGTCAGCGGCGAAGAACGGGCAAGAGTTGATGAGGATGAAAAATTTCTCACTTCGCAGAGCATTTTCCATACGCTCGAATGAAGCTATCCGTCGGAGTTCGAAAGGACGCATTTCTGGCATCGTAGAATGTACGGCGTGCGGGGTTAGAATTTGAATAGGTAAGTTAGAGAAAATAAAGAGTAAATAATATTTTTTTCCGAAGTGAAAACACCTTTCTTTTTTCCTCAGTTACGCTGTCGCAAGTGCGACGCCATGAGACTCTGTTGTGAAAGGAGCTTTTCTTTCCTTTTTGCCACAGCTGCAGTTAAGCAAGACAGTGTAAGTACCGTTGAATTTTTGCCCCTGCTTTGATTGAAGAAGAATCTCCTTAAGAAAATGAACCACGTTGAAGGTTCCCGGGGGACGACGGTTCAAAGCCACGAATGAGTAAGTGCCTGAGCTATTGAGCGAACGCGATTTCAGGAAACGACAACTTGTCTACATAAAAAGCAGAGCGTGTACAAATGAGAAAAGTACCAACGCGACCTTGAGTGAACAGGAAAAAGATAAGAGAGAAGCGAGGCGAACTATACAGATTTGTCAGAGAAAAGCTTAAGATTACAAATAAACACAATAGAAAGAAAAGTAAAAAAAAGAAGAGTATACAGCGATATCGTGTGAATCTCTGTGATAGCTAAAGATGGGAAGGTAGCGAGTATGCTACAGATGTTTCGGTTCTCCGCCACTGGACAGGCGAAACCACGTTTGGGCAAGCTATGCACGCATTCCGCACCTTCCTCGTCTGAGGCAACGAACCTCAGCTAAACCACGAATCATTGTGTAGCGGTCCTTCCGAATCTTCCCGACGTCGTCCCGGAGCAGTAACGAACATCTCCTGTGGCGATTGTGGTGGTGGTGATGGCCGTGGTGGCACTCGGACCACCCATACGTCCGGGCTAGGCGGCGGGGTCAGCCGACGGCCACCGGCGGCGCGGTCAGCGTCGCGTTGTCCGACGCGAACGTTGTGGTAGCCGTCGCCGTCACGGTGCCTCCCGTAGTGGTGGTGGTGGCCGTGGACGTCGGAAGCCGGAACAGGTTTTCGTTCTCTTTCCTCACTGCGCACGAGAGGGGGGGGGGGGGGGTTGAAGGAAAACAGGAAGAAAAACAAAAAGATTGCGGCTTTAGTCACAATCCGAGTGAGTATAGTGAGTACAGTAGTCAGAAAGTCAGTACAGTAATAGTAATCACTAGTACAATAAGTAGGGCAGTCATTAGTGCAATCAGTAGAAGTAGTAGTACAGTCAGTATAATAGCATAGGCAGCACAGTCACTATATCCATCCATCCATCCATCCATCCATCCATCCATCCATCCATCCATCCATCCATCCGTCCGTCCGTCCGTCCGTCCGTCCGTCCGTCCGTCCGTCCGTCCGTCCGTCCGTCCGTCCGTCCGTCTATCTATCTATCTATCTATCTATCTATCTATCTATCTATCTATCTATCTATCTATCTATCTATCTATCTATCTATCTATCTATCTATCTATCTATCTATCTATCTATCTATCTATCTATCTATCTATCTATCTATCTATCTATCTATCTATCTATCTATCTATCTATCTATCTATCTATCTATCTATCTATCTATCTATCTATCTATCTATCTATCTATCTATCTATCTATCTATCTATCTATCTATCTATCTATCTATCTATCTATCTATCTATCTATCTATCTATCTATCTATCTATCTATCTGTCTAAACCAAGATGATGATGATGATGAAAAACTTTATTTATCCCTCTTTAAAGGCAAGGGGGCAATGGAATAGAGGGTGGGGAGAGGAACTACTTGGCGTAGGCATCCTTTATCCTCTCAGTCCACTCCAGGATGGCCTCCTGAAGATCGGGCCTGGAGCTGCGCAAGGCAGCCTCCCACTGCTCCTCACTAGATATTAATTGCTTGAGGAAAGGGGGTGCTTAGGGCACCCCCACAAGATGTGGTTTAAGTCTGCTCTGGGAGAGACACAGAATTTACAAGAGGGAGAAAGGTAAATGGCGGGATGAATGCGGTGGAGGAGGTAAGGGGACGGAAAGGTGCGAGTCTGCAGCTGTCGCCAGAGAACTTCACACCTACGCGGGGATTTGCCCATGAGTGGCGGAAAGGTTAAACGGTCTAATCGGTAGTGTGTGCAGATTTCGTGGTAGGTAATAAGTCTATCCCGCGCTGTAAACGTGGCGAGATCCGACACATCTGATGCCTGAGCGCGGACTTTAAATCCTCGGGCACTGGCATGAGCCGCCTCGTTTAAGGCCCGCATGCGCGGGAGTCCAAATTAATGCAACAGTTTGATGAAAAGGATGGGCCAAGAGGAGAGAAAGGGCTGGCTTAGAGGCCCTACCCACTGCGAAGTTATGCATGGCTGCTTTGGAGTCGCTAACGATAACTGATGAATTTGGGATTGTGAGGGCCAGGGCTATGGCCGCTTCCTCCGCCTCCTCCAAGGAAGAGCCAGGAATGGAGGCGGCCGCAGCGACCTGGCCGTGAGAGTTAATGACTGATATTGTGTAATGATTTCTGTTCCCATATTCGGCAGCATCAACATAGAGCACGTCTTTAGAGGTGGAGAATTGTTTTTGGAGAGCCCTTGCTCGCTGCCTCCTGCGCTGTTTTTGGTGCACAAGGAGCATGTTTTTAGGAAGTGGGGGGATGGAGAGGTTTTCGTGTATGTGATGTAGAATGGTGTATTTAGTCTTGATGATGGGTGCCGCAGTGATAGAAAGAGTTTGTAGAATGTGGCGACCTGTTGCGGTGTTATAAAGTCTGCTATATTGGGATGTGAGGTGGGCTTTTGTGAGTTCAGTAAGTGTGTTGAAAGTTCCAGTAAGCATTAGCCTTTCAGTGGACGTACGTACGGGGACCCGCAGAGCGAATTTATATATTTTGCGTTAAAGAGTGTCGATCTTATCTGATTCTGATTTAAGGAAATGTAGATATGGTGTTGCGAATGTAATCTTATTGATAACGAAGGCCTGGATCAAGCGGAGAAGTTCGGCCTCCTTTAGTCCGCCATGTTTATTGGAGACTCACCCTAGAAGGCGCAGGGTGTGATCGACTGTGATGTGGAGTGTATGTAGGGTATATGTGTTGAGCCGGTTGCTTTGAATGTGTAAACCGAGCACCCGAAGCCTGTCCACTCTAGTAACGGGGATGTGGCTTAGGATGACCTGTATTCTAGACATGTGTTTTCCGGCCCCCCGGTGGGATGGCAGAAGAAGTAGCTCGGATTTTTGAGGGGAGCATGTTAGATTCATAGCCCTGGCATGAACCACGACGGCGTCTGCTGCGGCCTGTAGAGTGTCTTGAATCTCTCCATCGGAGCCGCCAGTCGTCCAAAGAGTGATGTCATCGGCGTAGAATGAAAACTTGAGATCAGGAATAGACCGCAATGCTTGCGCCATCGGCATCATAGAAATATTAAAAAGAAAAGCGGACAGCAGTGAGCCTTGGGGCGTGCCGTAGCTACCTGAAGCGTACGAAAGGAATTGCTCTGTGCCTATGTGTATCGTTGCGGTACGGTTGGATAAGAAGGTACATATGTAGTCATATGTCTTTCCGCCAACCCCAATGAGATTAAGCTCTCGGTGGATGGCGGAATGCGAAACGTTTAAGGCTCCGTGGAGGTCCAGACTGAGAATTGCTGGCGTATCTAGACCGCTATTGGGTGTAATGATGTCATGCTTCATTCGAAGCATGATATCTTGGCATGAGAGAGATTTTAGAAAATCTACCATTTCTGTTGGATAAAGATTGTTGTCCTCCATGTATTTACTGTGTCGGTTGAGGATGACGTGTCCGAGTGTTTTACCTGGACAAGAGGTTAGTGATATAGGCCTGAGGTTAGACGTGTTGAGTGGTTACACTGGCATCTTTCCACGAACTAGGGAGGGTGCCAGTGTCAAAGCAGTGATTGAAGTACTCCGTGATGGCTGTGACAGAGTTGTCGTCTAGATTACGGAGTATTTTATTGTTAATAAACCTAGAGAACTGGTGCATAGCCGAAGTACTTTCTACCTCAATATCTCCACAGCAACCAATGTGTAACAGAATAGAACAGTATAGTTTAGGTGCTGAATATTCTAGAAAAAAAAGGACAATAAAAATTTTGGTTAAACGTTGGTTTAACCTAGAGAACTGGTGCATAGCCGAAGTACTTTCTACCTCAATATCTCCACAGCAACCAATGTATAACAGAATAGAACAGTATAATTTAGCTGCTGAATATTTTGAAAAAAAAAAGAACAATAAAAATTTTGGTTAAACGTTGGTTAAACCTAGAGAACTGGTGTATAGCCGAAGTACTTTCTACCTCAATATCTCCACGGCAACCAATGTATAACAGAATAGAACAGTATAGTTTAGCTGCTGAATATTTTGAAAAAGGAAAGAACAATACAAATTTTGGTTAAACGTCTTGAGGCGTAACAGAGTATGTCGTCGAGCCGCATACCGCAGCTCCTCCAGAACCTTCACTGCTTCAAAGCCTCAGATATTGAGAAGCGCCAACATCTTCTTCGCTTCGTTGGCAAACAGTACACGACAAAGCAGTACCAGAAGACAGGCAATATGAAGAAACGAAACCCACACGGCTCGGTGCGCCTTCTGCCACCCTCAGCTGCTTAGATACCAATTGAAAAGCGCACGCGATAAGGTAGCGCATGGACCAAGTAGCCTAAGTATAATCGACCCCAGCCTGCAGCGCTACAAGGAGAGCAGGCTGGCGCACCTTCCGCTGGTCGGCGCGTTAGGCGGGCTTCGGAAGTCATTCAGGAGTATCTCACGATAGATCTTGTGATTTGCGAAGGGCTTCGAAGGTTTTGACAATGACTTCGAAATAAGACCCAATCACAGGAAGCCAATTGGGACAGAGAACAACACTTAGCGTGCACCACGAGCTTTCTAATAAACAAGCTCTCACGAAAGCCTCCCCCGAACAATAGCATCGTTTGAGGGAGACATAGTTCTGGGAAAAAATATTCGAGAGTTTGATGACGTGGTTAATAAGTATGAGAACATTCCGTTCGCAGATCAAGTGTGTGAGCTCAGAATCAAGCAGTGTGGCGAGAATTCTCAAACTTGTCGTCGTCAGTTCACTTCCTCGAGCTCGTGCAGACAGATTCTCTCCGCATCTTCTCTTCCTTTCTCCTTATCTTTCCCTATCCTTTTTCCGATTCCCTAGTGCAGAGTAGCCAACCAAACGGTTACACTGGCTAACCTCCCCGCCCTCATTCTCTCATATTCTCTCTCTCCTGTAAAAAAAAACATCGAGGTCATTAAGAGTGTCCCGAGCTGAAAAAGAACAACGGTTGAATACAGTGACGTAAGTTCCTTGCATACTTTGTGTTTCAAAAGTATGTTGGTTTGAGGTCTACAGTAACAAAGCGCTTCGAATTAAAAGGAATAAAGCCGCTACAAACAGAAAGCCGACAACGAGTCACACTAACAGACGTGAATGTAACGCAATGAACGCGATGCGTGCACAAGTACATCTGTGGCCCCTAATACAGTCAGAAATTATGATGTACGCGCGAATTATATGATACCTTCTTTCACAAACACGATACGCTATGAGCCCGTCATCAAGCTACATGAAGGTAAACACTGTGATAAATTAAGTGGAGCGGATATGCTCATTTATTCACGTCGTGTTCTTCAAGGGCCACAGAAAGTGCGCAAACGGGAATGATCAGTTATCGGTGGTACGAGAACTCCAGGTTTGCCGGAAAGACGCCTCTGTGCGCTGTGTACATGATGTCACCAACGAGACTCACGAGGCTTCTGTTGGGAGTTCCACTTGACTCCTCACATCTCTCTTTGCTAGCTATTCTATACGTTCAGAGCCACCATTAAATATACTTTTGATGGGGTATACCTAGATTCTCAACACCCTACCCCTAGTCGTAACCTTAAAAACACCGTATATAAGAGCGTTGGCAAGATCGGTGGTTTTCGAAAGTTTTCTGGTGCATTAGAATATGCATTTTTATTTATTTTTATCAGTATCAGGCATTAAAGTGTGAAGCGTCAGTATCGATATTATGTTTTCAGAGTACCCGCTTTGAGGAAGCAAAACTTTCCGCACATTTTATTTCCAGTAAAAGAACAGTAAGAAAAAACCGGAAAAGTGAGATGTATGGAGGCGTCGACATGAGACATTTGTCATTTTCATCCGCGGGTGCAATGCAGCGGCATTAATCGAATGAAACCGGTAAACAAAATAACAGTATACGTCTCGAAATTGTCGTCATCGACAGCAGAGGAGCCGTTGAAATGGGTCGTGAGTCTGCAAGCCTCCTTTTTTTTTTTTAAGGTTCTCTTTAGCTGCACGAACCAAATGCCAGGGAGACGGCAGCAATGAAAGCCAGCTGTCGTAGCCACACTTACAGTTTCGCAGGACGCAGCCTCTAAGCAGTGCTGTGCTCAGTTCCTCGCGAGCGCTAACTGTGTGCGCTTCACCGATCGACGTTTCTTGTGTTTGTTTAGCGCCAGGGCTTATACTGTCCGTCAGGGCAGCCATTGCAGCTTTGTCCCACACGGATGACAGACAGCTCCGAAAGCTTTCGCCCCACCGCTGTTAGCGCGATTGACTCTCAGCAGCCGCGCCTGCAGAAGCTTTCACTGAGCTGCCCCCTCCCCGCCCCCTCCCTCTCCTACTTCCCTTCTTGCCAACCCTGCCGAAAAGAACAGCGGCAGCAGCGGCGGCGTCAAATCAACGCAGCAGCTGTTCAGACCGGCACCCCTCGCTCACCCCTTCTCCCCAGCCCCCTAACCTCCCGACCTTGCGGTCTACGTCAGAAGCCAAACCTCGCTCGAGTACTCTCCCGCCTCTATTGACCTCCAGTGGGAGTCCGGCCACGCACGGATGCTCACCACCGCCTTCTTTTTTCCCGCCCTCTTGCCCTTTCCCATCAGCTTCCCCGCAGACCCTGAACGGCCCGTTTCTCTCCCCACTGCCAGCTTTCATATTTAGCCGATCATTTCGGTTTTCCCCCGTAGAGACTCGCGTGTCTTTTCTGTTCCCAGGAAGAATATGTTTGCTGCCATGCGCGAAGCTGCAGAGTTGGGCTCACTGGTCATGGCAAAGGGGAGGACCCCATTCGAAGCTGACGAGCCATACAGCGAGTTAAGCTGTATGAGCGACTTCGTTGATTCCGTTCAAAAGGCCTCTCCGCTGCTTTTAGGGTCGCTTGCCCTGTGCCACGGCGTCAGTCCATTCGGTTCTGACCACGACGAGTCAGCTATGGGCTGGTAAAAATTATGCAAGCGAATGACTCGCGATGAGAATAAAATATAGTGACCAAGCAGTGATGAAACCATGTGAACGCAAAATATGCTACCTTGAGTATGCACAGATATAAACATCACTGAACGCGACTGCTTCAAACGTGAAGGAATGGATCAGATCATAGTGATAATTATATTTAGTTGAACGAACGATACAAATGAAGAGCAATTATGATAATTATAGTTGTTCTCTAAGTTTGAACGCTCAGCGCAAAGTACTCACGCATATTAATGCATTCAAGTAGGTAGACATGCAGCGTACAAAACGAAAACAGTAGCCATAGCTATACCAGTCGGTCTGTAGCACAAGAAGTTAAGGCAATGGCTGCAAGTCCCATCGTGACGCTTCAGTGGTGGGACCAGTATTACAAAATGTGTTTGTACGCTGGAGCGGTTCATAAAAAGAGTAGGCACCGGCTAATTGTGACAGCAAACATAATGTTAAAAAATACTTTTTGTTCATTCTCGAAAACGAAGAGATCTGTAGATTCGGCCCGAGATGGTTATTATATGCGGCAATATCATAACAAATTTTTACAGGACTCCAGTTGAATTAAATTCGCACATCGTCAGCTGTATAAACTGTGTGTCTTTCCGTTGCCAGAACAAGTATAGGCTTTAGAACACAGAGAGCGTAAACTCTTATTTTCAGATCAACAAGATTTGAGTCCGGCGTCTTTTTAGTGGGTCTGGGCACCCGCTGCGGACGCGGTTCCGTGACCTTGTCTCGAAGCGGCTTCCTCGGCTCGCTAGACGGCCCAGAGTTGTGCTGTCAGGTTAGAGCTGAGAAGTGCGGTCTTCCAGCGCGAGCGGAGGCTGGCGGTGGAAGAGACGGAGGGGTCGGCACTGCCCGACTTGTTTGTTAACTGCTGACACTCCCATAACATGTGATTTAGTGTGGCAACCTCGCCACACGATGTGCATCTGTTTGTAGGGTACATGTCTGGATACATGGCGTGCATGAGTCTGGGGTTTCTGTAAGAGTCTGTTTGTAATTGTCTGAAGTGTACTGCTTGCGTCCTGTCTAACCTAGCGTGAGGGAATGGGTATATGCGTCTTTGTAATTGGTAGTGTGCCGTGATGTCGTGAAAACTGGTCATACGATCCTCCCATGCCCAGACGTTTGCAGTACCCCGCGGGGGCTCTTCCTAAGTTCTAAGCGAATGCTAAAGTATATGTTACTATATATAATATTTTTGTGAAATATGAAATTTAGTGAACTAACTTGGCCTATTTACACGCTTTCACAATTCCTGTATTGCAGAAACCTTGAAGCCTGCAACCGCTGAATGACAACGTAATCGTCGCAAATTATGATTATTTTGCAAATTTGGTGACTACTGTATAAAGTAGTTTCTGACCTTCTGTATGTCATATGAGCTTGAATTTGACTGTTTTCTTTAAATGCAATCGATTTCCTTTCATTCGATTGAGAGGTTGCCCAACGATTGTCTTCACGTATCATTTTTAGAGGGAATTATACATATATTTGTATTTTTGCCTAGCAAAATAAAGTTGTATAATGCGGTTGTGCTTTTGTTTTGCAAATGACAAAATTCTTTCGTGCCCGTTCTTAGACCCTGCAATGAAAATTTCTTACACCCTTCTTTTGTTTTCGAAGGCTTCACGTTTTCTTTCTTTTCTTCGTGTAGTTCTTCGGGTAATCGAGCATCTCTCCAAATATTTTTTTACAGGTCTGATGCACATGCCTTAGCTTTCACACCAGGAATTGCTTCAATTCTTTTTTTTCCAGTCCATTTCGTAAGGAAAAGGAAAGAGCGCCATCCCCATGTCAACAAACATTCATCCTGCACACGGAACCAAAAGCTAAGGGGACGCTAGTGAATCATTTCGTTGTCATTTAATAAATCCACACAGATGGGAAGGACCAACTAATCAAAGCAACTAAGGCTGGACGATTTTCTGTCAATGAATCAAACCAATGCACAAAATTGTCCCTCTAGCCTGAGTTCTGACCCCCCGATTTCCTCTCGCCCTTCTGTTGCTCCAAATGTTTTTGCCATTTCGCGATTGGTCGCATCCCTCATTCGAAATAAAGCGAGAGAATCGGCGATACACCGCGCGGAAACGTCTGCCAGGTTGGCTCGGTGCGTACGTGTGACGCTTGTGTCCGAGCGAAGGAAAATCCCTGGAATCAAGGAGGGCTCTCGACAGGCTCAGCTCCTCCGCGAGAGAAGCGACGAGAGAGAAAAAAAAAAAAAGGAACGAAGATTCCCTGACGCTATGTGGCGATTTGCGAGATCTTCTGAATTGCAAAGCAGTGTCCCTGTCGTATCGAGGAGGCCACTATACTTGGCTATCTCGTCCACAGCGTATGTGCGTCTTGTGCGTACGTGACTTATCTGGCCCCGCGTATTCCGTGGTGCGAGCGCCAAGAAGACAAATACGGAAAATTGGGCGAGCTGCTAGGCGTTTGTTTCGAGAACGGGATGAAAAAGATGAACGAAAAGAAAAAAGAAAGACATGGCGAATAGAGGAGGGGCGGAAAGGACGACGAGGATAGTGGTCATCACGGTCCTTGTACTTTCTTTCCCGTTGTCCTTTTGTTGCTTTGCTTTCTGAAGGATATCACTCAACAGGAAAAGAGAAATAAAACAAGACATGTGCCTGCGTCTGGCTGAAGAAAATTTCGTTCAGCCTAGCCTTGAACAGACCAGGAAGTGCTGCGTGAATCAACACGCGACCGTTTGTACGATAGATGTACGTTGTAGGGGTTGGAGGACGGACTTCGGGATGAAAACCCAAACTTGGGAGGGATTTATTCTACATTATGTACAGAGAGGTGAGAGTCATTTAACAGTCGTACAGTCATTACGGGCCGGCAGCAACTCGGACGCTGCGGCCCGCGGCAAGAAGTTCGAGAGAGGTGAATCAGGGAATCAGGGCATGCTCCAGAATGCTCAGGTCTCTCTGGAAGGCTTCTTATAAACCCTTCGAGCACTGGAAGTCACGTCATGTTCGACCAATAGGAGAGTCCGCTCCGATGACGCCACTTTCAGCCAATGGTTGGCGCCCGTATCGCGTTGTCACACCCGGCGGCTCTCTGCGGTCTTGCCTCGCAGTGGTGCAACCCACTTCTTCTAAGATGGAGAAGGAGGGGGGCGCTCATGCTCCATTGTACAAGGGCCCACCTGCTTCCAGTGACTCGGCTCCGCAGCGGTGGCAAATGCCTTCTTCAAAGGCGAAGGGGGACGATTGAGTTCCATTGTCCCAGGGCCCCTTCTAATCCCGGCGGCACACGACCTGGGGGCCGCAAACTTGTTTGCACGTGTCTCCTCTGGAATCCGCTTTCCTGCTTCTGCATTCCTCAATTAGCTGTGCTGCAATCCGATGTGGTTTGGGGAACTCGAAGTAATCGCAGGAAACAGCTCCATATCTAACAACGTCTGGTCCTTCCTTTGCGATTGCGGTATAGCTAACGGCAGCAGCTATTCGTGAAACGACATATAGAGAAAAGAGGTGTGCCGACTACGAGAGTCAGTTTGCCTGGTCCAATTAGTATGCTTTGTGCTCAGTTGAAACCGCGGACACTTTGCACATCGTACGTAGACACTATATAAGTTTTCGATCGGGCTTGACATACACCTCTGCACGTGTTTATACAAAAAGAACGTCTTGAGGGAAGATAGATGAAAAGCGATGGGACGCAAAATAAGAGGCGCATACACACGCACTAATCCTTCGTCAAAGGTTAAAATGTATTCCTTGTCCAAACGCTGCAACTACCCGGCGAACTTTCAACATTATTAGGACAGGCATAAAGCCCGTAAAGCTACAAAACGTTCATATGCCAACTTAGGCGGATCCAGGAGATGATAACGATGCGCGTAAGCCATTTCTGCCGATAACACGCGCGATTCATCTGTTCATGCTGTGAGCGCGTGTAACACACTACAACGCACATTCCAGTGATCACTAACCCGCGAAAGAAAGAGAAATTAAAGAATACTACGACATTTTAGCTCCCTATGTATCTTCGGCATCGATACCAGAACATAATCGTGAAGTGCTTCCAAGCCTCAGTGCTTATGTTATTATTCTGCCAAGCACCAGATCACGGACTTACTTTTCGGCTGTGACAGTCGGGAATTGGGAATGCAAAGATGCAGAGAGGGAATGCAAAATTGCTCGTGTGTCGAGCCTCTCGTACACATCGAAGAACTCCGCGAGCTGATATACACTTTGGAAGTAGCTACAGCTCTTTGAAGTTCGGCCTGAGTTGTGCTTTCTGTGTGTTGCATGACTAAACGAAAAAAGCATTGTCGGCATCACCCTTGATGTCAAAGTTGCTAAACACAAACACAAACACGCACAGACACACACACGCCAGAATAAGAAAACAAGTTAGAGTGATCTTTTGCGAAGATGGGATCTTTTCATACATATCGCCTTCATTATTTCCGTATCGCTATGTGAAAGGAGTAGCCTGTGCTGATTAAGAGCGCTAGCATCTTCTATAAACATCACATATTATAAAGAAACCCGACTCAATAGGTCTTCCGGACACTCCACCAGGCGTCTCCCCGTACCACTTGTGCTACCTTGGGACGTTAAAAATCAATCAATCAATCAATCAATCAATCAATCAATCAATCAATCAATCAATCAATCAATCAATCAATCAATCAATCAATCAATCAATCAATCAATCAATCAATCAATCAATCAATCAATCTCAACATAGGAGTGCCTATTCCGCCACTGAGATCAACCAGGGTACCCAGTCTATGTATAAATCTGTTCGTAGTCAATTTTTGTTTTTTTCCTCGCGCGATTGGTTTACCACATCTTCAAAATCAGAGTCTTAGAAATTCCTGGGCTTTGCAGCGCAGCTGGGCTGTAAAAAAAGTATTTTACAAGACTCTTTCACTCTAGGAACTCGGAAGAATCGGCGCTGTTCAACCACGATATGGATGCAAAGGCCACCGGCCAATGGCAAATAGTTGTTCGAACCGCTGGGAAGTTGTCTACATTCAACTAGCACCACGGCAGTGCTCGTGTTCCAGCGCAGCCGTGGTAGCACACACATCACTTCGGACCCTGCAAGCGTCCCACAGTAATGCGTTACGAGTGAAACGTCGACACCGACCATCGCGACACCCAGAAAGCCAGTGTGACCTTGCCTGCTGTGCGTGCACACGATCTCTCACCGAAGAGCCCCCGCAATCAGAAACCACCACGTGTGCTTGTCGAGAGGGGCATCGAGAAAGATAGTTGGAAGACAGTTGGAAGCGACAGAAGGGGCCGTCCTTCGATTGACTTCCGCTGCGTGAAGAACAGCGATATTCTTCAGTTAGGGGCACAAGTCCACCCCTGAACAAACTGTATATCATATAAAGCCGTGCTGGTCAAGGTCGCTACAATGTTTCGTCTTTTAGGTCAAATAATAAGCTTGGCCGTGCGAGTTGTCGCTTATCGGTGCTACACGTGAACATGGCCTATCGATAGACAACAACGAAAAAACTAAGCGCTTGAGTTTATAGGCGGCTGATAGTCTGGATATCCCCGGAAAAAAATAATGGGAGGGAGAGGTGTAATGTCGAGAAGATACTCAGGAGAGGTCCTAGACCAAGCCACGTTGGTAGAAACTATTCGGAACAAAGAAGGTCTTTGAATATTTTCCTGAACAGCCTAAAATGCTAGAAGAGAAGGGGTCAACATCAACCGAGCCAACGAGTGAGGTGCAAACTAACACTTCAATCACATATTCGCGCACACGAACAGCTTTCTATAGCGTTTTGGTTGCCTTGTGTTAGCGGCGAAGCGAAAGCTTCACGAAGGAAGCGAAAATGTTTCAAGCGGCTGATCGCGATGACTTTAGCTTTACAAAGCAAACATCACCGCAATGGCTAGCAGAATGCACGAGTCTTCTTCTTCGCGTGCCTTGTATTTTTCAAAGCTCTCAGACCACACTGAATTGAGTGTACCGTCCCGGCAAAGCGTGCACTGCAAAAGATGTACTTTGCAGTGGGCCGTTTGCGCTGTCACTATCGTCACAGTTCTTCCCGTGTAAGCCCATTTCTGCAGTTAGGCTACGGCCTTCACACACTGCGCAGTTATCCCCACTCCGAGCTGGGTCCATACTGAGCCCAAGAGGAGAAGGACCGCGCGCGGCGCAGTTCAGCTGTTACAGTTACACCCCCCCCCCCCCCCCCCCACAACCTCATTCCTCCCTCCAGACACTCCTTCCTGTCACAGTGGAGCACGTGGCCGATATCAGCTGTTACAGTTAACTCCCGCCACTCCCCTCCCTCCAGCACCCCCTTTCCCAATTCCCAACCAGTACTTCCATACAGGGCGAAGCGTAGAGACGGGTCAGGCGGCCTTCGGTGCACCGCGCTGTGGAGCGCGGGGCCCGGCAGAAATAATAAAACAGTCCAAGGCTGCAGATAGCACAGAAATAAATAAAAAAGGCAGATAGTTTAGGAGAGGGTGGTGGTGAATGAAAAGAGCAAGATGTCAGTTTTTTTTATGCGACTACAACTATACACAAATAGAAAAGGAACGAATCAAAAAAGAAAACAGTTAGAGCCAACGGGCGCGTTTGCGAGTCAGTGAGAAGCGGGGATATGAGACAGGGTGAGGAAAAAGAAGTAATAATCATAATAAAAAAGAAAGCGAAGCGAACCACAGCTGTGGGGCGTTCGGGTGGCCATATGTTCTGCTTAGAGTGAACAAGAAAACTATAGGAAAAGATAACGAGAAAAGAAAGTGAGACGAAACGAGCAAATGCACGTATGAAAAAAAAAAAAAGAAACGTACAGAACGTGAACATAGTTTGACTAACGTTAAGCAATGCAGCGGGAACGCAGGGCGCTCTTGGCGACCGTCCATAAGATTCGCGAAAGTTCAGCAGCACGTTATTATTTGTTCGCGAGGACTCTATTCGTATTCATAGCAGTGCCGAAGGGAAAGAATGCCCGAGTGGGACTGCTTATCTGGAAAGATATGTTATATATATATAAACGGTATGTTGGACACGAGTTTCTATTCGACAAAAACACGCACCCAAAGCTTAGAAGTCACTCTGGCGAGCAGAACCGGAAGAACACCAAGAGGAATAAGTCACCCGAAAGGCTGATTGAGCCCTTGTGTCGTCGTGGATCCCTTTCATAGTTTGTGCCGCAGGCCGAGCTAAATTTAGCAAACTGTAATTTCTGACGTCAGAGTCAGTGTCTGAAATATATATATATATATATATATATATATATATATATATATATATATATATATATCGGGAACTATAGTTATCAGCATAGGGATGTTGACGAGGCCTGGTCGAAAAATAATGATAAAGAAAGACCGGCTGTTTAGCTTGCGCTGATTACCGTTCAAGCGGCAACCGCAAGAAGCTCGTGCCATTTCCACTTCGATGACGATCAAGTAATAATAATAAAAGGAACTTTCAATTCCTACACAGATCCAGACACATATATGCGCATACAGACGAGAAAAACGAACAAAGAGGACGGGGTCTTTTGTATGCGGGATGAAAAGTCGCTTTCAGAGAGTCTCCATCTCACGCCGATTGGAAACCACTTGATAAAATGCAATTGCGTTTCGGTCAAAAGACGCGGCTTCGGTTCTTGCCTTGCGATGGCGAGTAGAAACACGACAATAGCACAAAAAAAAAACGGAAAACGAAAACGTGCAACAGATCTTCAAGTGCGTAAGGGCAGCGCGGCTGTTTTGATATGAGGCGCAATTTATTCCATTTCGCTTCTTACGTGACTCCTTTGCCAAGAAACAGCGCTTGCTCTCGGTTTCGAGCTTGCAACAGGAACGAAGTCCATACAGCGCCGCTTCATATTTTACGGTCAATCACTTCGGGGCCGAGGAAATATACATCATTCTATAGTAGATACTTCGGCATGAACCTCTCGCTAAAGAATAATAAATAAGTAATAATAATAATAACAAAATCCCTGCACCATGGCAAGATGCATGTGTGGAGGGTTTTGTGTGCTCATGGGTCTGTGGAATGCACGGGTGTTGTACGGATGTTGTATAATTTGGAAAAGATCTGTTGCGCGCTTATGTTTACAAACTTAAAAAAAAAAAAGCCAAGGAGGCCTTTAGCGTCGGTGACCAATCGACGTTGGCAAGTTTAAACTTCGATGTTTTGTAGAAATGGCGAAAACGAAAGCTTAGAACATGTGCACAAAACCGCCTGCGCATTAAAACGGTTCGTAAGAAATTAAAAAAAAATTAATAAATATCGGCTATTTTTGACAAGGCGCCTGCTGTTAGAGAAGATGGCCGGTCATGACAGACAGCGCTTACGAAGATTTGCGAGCAACGCCCTTTGGGACCGTATTCACAATGCGCACTGCAGAGGATGGTGCGATTTCCAAGAACAGCCACGGGCGAAACGATGCATTAAATTAATGGCGAAACAGGCGGGGCCTATGGCAAACGATCATTACAAAGAAAAAAAAAGCTTTGTGACTTCAGTAATCTATACTATTAAAGACGGTGACGATTTTCTGCGGCGTCCGACGGAATTAAGCAGTTCTGTGCAGGAAGAAGGGCGCCCGAGGACGTGCGAGCTGCCTATTTTAGACGCGAAACGTATATCGAAAATTTGCATAATAGTTTACTTTTTAATCAGCAAACAGCGAGAGAAGTTATAGAACGTCATGTTTAATTATAGTTACAACACATAATTAGCCGTCTTCCTTCAAAGGGCCTCAGCTAAGCCCGCTTTCCCATGCTCGAGGACTAACGACGGCGGCTGTAGATGTCGGAAAAATGAAGTTTTTTATGCTGGAAATATGAGGAAAATGTGACATTACACAGGTATAAAACACTACACTAGGATTGTCAGTGGGCGAACTAGGGTAGTTTCTAGAGCCATCGTTTGGATAAGTCCCCTCGTCGCAAGGTTCACTATAAGACAATCTTTGTCCTACCGCTGTTGATCACTTCTAGTTTCCACCTTTCGACGTATACCCTTGTCTTGCTTGGACTCACAGAATGATAATGCCGTGAGGCTAAAAGCATGCTTCCTAGCAAAACAAGCTTAGACCCAAGTTAACGACGCATGGTGCTCATGGGTAGTCACGTCTGTGTTGCTGATTTTCTTTCATGTATTTTATGTACTCATAGGACGTCGCCTTGTACTTGTAAATTGAATAGTTGAAAATTCAGCATTTGTCCTTTACGTCTGTACCTATAGTGTCTAAGCTTGTTGCGCTAGGAAAGCTAGCATTTCCAGTATATCGCGCAGGTGCTTGACACAATTACTACTTTCAGAGTACACGAAGTTGACAATGGTATCGAAATGGGCGAGTTGGTACTAGTTCATTTTGCGAAAGGCGTGTAGAAACTCTTCGTTTCTCACGAAATATGCGCACACCGCGAATGTCGTCTCTACGATGTTCGCTCGTGAGCAAAACTTGGGAGACTACAGAATTAGCAGACCAATTGCTAAGGCTGTGGTCTCTCTCCCCCCCGCCCCCTTCCGCCTCAAAGAAAGAAAAAAGAAAAAGAAATAAAGAAAGGAGACACTGTATAATTTTCTTTACGTATGCTGACACACACACACACACACACACACACACACACACACACACACACACACACACACACACACACACACACACACACACACACACACACACACACACACACACACACACACACACACACACACGCACACGCACGCACACACACACACACACACACACACACACGCACCACACACACACGCACGCACACACACACGCACCACACACACACGCACACACACACACACACGCACACACACACACACGCACACACACACACACACACACACATTTCGACCGTCTATCCACAAGAAGCACACAGAAACCATGCGGAATATGGCCGGCGCAAGATCGTTTTAAGTTCGAGGTTCACTGAGCAGCAAGACGAAGGAATGAAGATCAGCTAGCACTCAAGGAGCAGTTTCTGCTTCAATGCGCTGCCATTTAAGAAATTGGAAACGATAACCGGATGATCGTTTTTTTTCGTTTTTTCCTCACCTGGCTTTACAAATGTAGGCAGACGAAGCAGCAAAACATAGTCGAATAATATATTTTTAATATCACTCTTTCTTTCCTACTTGTTTTTTCTTTCCATACAGTCGACCTGTGCCGTACGACACTCCAAAAACAAATCTTATAATGTTACGAAGAGCAAAAGATTACGTCCGCGAAGTTTCAATAATAAAGAAACCTGCCATCGTTAAATATTGCTTTTACTTCACTAGCTGAGTTTCCGTAGAAGTCTATCGTCAGACATAGGTCGAAATTGACCGGAATTAATAAACGAATCTCGTGCCAAGACAATACACACAAGTGTGTGTGGTCTTGGCGCAGAACTCGTTTATTATGTCGGATAACCAACTAGCCCAGCAGTTCACTCTTCTAAACTATATGACTAGAATTTTCTCTCTCTTGTCTGGCAAATTAAAACTTATGTGACTTTTATCTTTACCCCCATCCCCTCCATTTTCTTTTTTTGTAATGTGGCCAGCGGGCTCAGCAAGACTCGGCTTTCGTTGGTGAAGTAGAAATTTTGATTCGAACTCATCTGCATTTCACGTCTCTATATCGCTCTATACGCACCGCGAAGATGAGAGAAAAACAAAGCAATAAAAATGAATATATACGATGCTCCAAAACAATTGATTACGCGTTGGTCGCTGTGATGCGTAAAAGTACGCCATCTTGATTGTTATAGTAATGGATAAAGCGCCGGGAAGATGGGCACCTCCCGGTCTCAAGGCTCTTGAACACAATTTTTGTATTACCTTAGTCGGAGGAATGAACATTTTTTTGTTCATTTTATTTTTGTTTTGCCGCTTTGTCAACCGTGCAAGCACAGGGCATGACTGATGGGCGATACAGAAATAATATATATTACGCAAGAAGATAGATAGATAGATAGATAGATAGATAGATAGATAGATAGATAGATAGATAGATAGATAGATAGATAGATAGATAGATAGATAGATAGATAGATAGATAGATAGATAGATAGATAGATAGATAGATAGATAGATAGATAGATAGATAGATAGATAGATAGATAGATAGATAGATAGATAGATAGATAGATAGATAGCAAAAGCAGGGAGGTTGCATCAACGCTCGGAATGCATCAACGCTCGAGTACTTAGATTTAGGTGCACGTTAAAGAACCCCAGATGATCAAACACATAAGCCAGAGTTCCTCACTACGGCATGCCTCGTAATCAGATCGGGGTCATCGCACGTAAAACCCGAGAATTAATATTTTTTTAAATGTCGAAGTGACCTGACGAGGACAAAATAACGTCGATGACGACAAGGGTCGTCGTCAGCGTAACAGAATGGACGGCTGGGCGGCCGGCCGGACGGACAAGGCAAATCCGATTCCGAGCATTTAGCTGCTATCGCAGTAAAATTGTGCAAAAAAACAACCAGACTTGCATATATACATTCTTTATGCACGTGGCGTCGCTGACATAATGCACTTTTCTGACGTAGATAAGCTTATGAGGAATACAGAGCCTATGATCTAGGCAGCGCAACTGCTCACTCCTAAATTTAGTGCATTAAATGTATATTGCTTCGAAACAATAATTTTTGTTTTTGAAGCAGGCTTAATTAGCATCGCATGCAGCTGCAGCATTGCCCACGTATGGGCCTTGATCACGTTACCGCTAAATGAATGATTTAATTCTTTTCTGAAATTCTTAAACCACGACATTATTTATTTATTTATTTATTTATTTATTTATTTATTTATTTATTTATTTATTTATTTATTTATTTATTTATTTATTTATTTATTTATTAGATACTGCCAACTGCCTCTTGGCAGTCCAGGCAGGAGTGAGTGAGTACAAAGTCGGCACTGCAAGTCAAAATAACAAAAACGTGAGTTACAAGGAACCATGGAGAAAAAATGTTTAAAGATACAGACTATTGCGTCGGTAAAAACAGCATGTAAACAATTACAAGAAATAGGAAACTGGTGACTCTAAAACTAACATGCTTCATTGCAAAGATTGCACGGCAGACACAAAGAATTCGACGGAGGACGTACAAGCGACTTCATGCGGTAGAGCATTCCACTCTGCTATATAGTTCGAGGGAAAAACGAGAAGCGATAAGCAGTAGTTTTAGTCTGTGGCATCACAATCGTTTTGTTGTGCTTGCGTCTGGTTCCTCTTGTTTTATTAAAATTGATGTACATTTCGGGATCGATTTTGGTTTGTTTATTAACGATATTAAACAAAGTTTGTAGGCGATGCAGTCTGCGCCGAAATTCTAGCGATGGGAGGCCTAATCGAGCTAAACCGGGCTTAAACACGCTGACTGCACCCACAGAAGATTCTTCGTGCTCCCAAAACAGCCACGAATCCGTAGAGCTGCGCGATATGAATTGCACATGCGTAGAAGTTGCAATGCTGGCGTCACTGCGCCACAGTGGAGAGCCGTATAATGATATATATATATATATATATATATATATATATATATATATATATATATATATATATATATATATATATATATATATATTGCGTGTTTTCTCTCTGTGGGTACGTGGCTGTGGTGTGGTTGTAACCACGGGAGCAAACAGACCACCTTATATAAGAGCGCAAACGTTGATTGCGTGAGCAGGGGTGTGCTGTGAGGGACGCGTCTTATGAGGTGTCGCGTTTTGATCCGTTCTTCTCGCCGACCCTGCCACCATCCCCTTTCATACTCTGCGTGGATTGTACATATGTGTGACCCCGATAACACTAGTGGTTTTTTTTATCGATATCTGCACGGACTTCAACGTGCGGCGGCCACATCAAAGTGATCACGCATATCTGCACGGACGTCACACATGTTTCGCATGCGGTGCTGCCGCCACATCAAAAACACCAATGCCTCGAGCTCAAGAACCGACGTCTACAGACCTCAGTGACCGATTGTGGTGTCGATGTGTAGCTATGGATGAAGCGGAACCCTCAGTGTTCTATCCTTCATTTCCTTCTTTTCATCTCTCAACCCCCTTCCCTCTGTTTTAATGAAGGGATATGCCATAATTGGAGGGAGACCCCATTATTTAATTTTTTTACATTACAACCATGACAATGTCTTCAGAACACTTGAAAAAAATTAGTATAAAGTGAAGATTTAAGAAAAAGTAATAACACCCACCACGAAAGCGCCGAAACATAAACAGCCTTCAAGACAGTTCGCTCGAGTCAGGATTGGCAGGGACGTGTTCTGATAGATGAACCAAACCGATTTTAGCCTTTTGTTTTACCAGCGTCAATAACTAATGGTGTTCCATAGTGCGAGTTGTTGCCATATAAGAGACTGTGTGGGTGTAGTGAGAAATAGTATTTCCAACGCCGATGTACCTGACACTTTCAAACTAAAACAAATAAAAATTGATCTACTTTAATGCACTTAAAACAAAAGAAAAAGAAAGAGCAAGAATACTGGTACGAAATTCACAAACAGTTTGTTTGTAAGAACTGTTTGCTATTGACCAGACACTTTAGCCAATTATGTGGCCAACATCACGATTGGCTAATATAGCCGATCTTACATATAGATATGTGGCATAAGTACAAACACTGCGTTTTACTGATGTCCTCACGGTGATCACAGGGTTTAGCTGAGAGGTCGCAGTCAATAGCAAAAGCAAGAGTGACCAGCAAATACGAACCTCGAAATTGCTTTCAAAGATTTCGCTTGCTTTCCAGCATCCAAATTTGCATTACAACACCGCAGTAGTTCGTTAAGCAAAGAAGTTGGTAAGTGGAGAAGTGCTAGGACTTAGTGTTTTAGCAACGACAAATTGTTTATTACGAAAAGCAAACAAAGCAGACACTACGAGATTTCTGCTAAAGAAATTATCAAACAAACACCGTTACGATCAGAAAAGACGACGAGAAAAAAGTGTCGCGAACGCTCAATCACGCAAACGCCTTAGATGAACAGTATTTTCCACTGAGACTGTTCTAGGCTGCCGAACAAGGCGCTGTCTAACAGAGAAGGACGACAATGAGCCCACGTACTCGTACAGAATAAGTTTTTGACAAACAGATTTCAGAATTGTAGTAGTGCCATGGCTGCGCGCAGCCCTCTCCACGCAAATGACATCACGCAGACTAAAAAACAGATATGCAGTCAACACGCCCCAGCATAGATTTCACACATAGGGAGCGGAATCATTACTCACAAACTTCGTCGACGGTAGGCGATAGGAACAGTGTGATGGCGACGAGCAAGACGCTGGCCGTGAGCAGAGCCAGCGCCACGAGAACCACGGCAAATACGATCCTGCGCCGACGGCTCTCCTTGTGGGTGACACCCGCCGCAGGCGCCAGTCCCACTTCGACCGCGAACAGTTCGGTCAGCGACGTAGTCTTCAGCAGCCGAGCGCCAGCACCGGCTGCTGTCCTGCTCGAACCGCCGCGATTCCACTGGGCACTGCCACAGTCACCGGACGCCAGGGTCGACATCGACCCCGCCTTGCTACCGTCAGCGTCCCGCTTGGAGCTGCCCACCCGACGAATCTCGTGACCCTCTCGAAGCACCACCATGCTGCGAGGCCTCGGTCCCTCGCTGCTTGTCCTTCGCACCGGTTGCCTGTTCTTCGCCGTAGTATCCTTACCGTCTTCCCGATCCGCTGCCGCGGAGGATGCAGAACGTCGCAGGCGTCGTCCTTTGCGACCGTTGTTCTTGTTGTTGGGGTTCTTGCCCCGCCTGCTTCCGCGGGCGTTGCTCCTCTCCTGTTCGTGCTCGCCTGCGACCGCTTCCGACTGTACGGACGGTCGCCGTTGGGACGACGACGACTGCCTTCCTTGGCGCTGATTTTTCGGTGCCCTGCGGTTCCCAGCGCAGTTGCCGCGACCTGCCGGCCCGCCATCGCCGCAGGTGAGGCTGTCGAGACTCCGAGAGCACCGGGGCGTCTCGTCTTCCCTGATCCGAGCGAATGTTGAGTGTTCCTTGTACTCCTTGCGGCGGTTCTTGGAGTTCTGACGCCTAGCTCCAGCTTTGGTTCCACTGCTTTCCATAGCTATAATTTGTCATTCATACTTGCGGGTTGACACAAACTTTAATTAGGCGGAAGAGCAGCATTTAAGCGCGCATATCCCGGCAACAGTGTTTGCACGTATCACTACAACTGGCTTTACAGTTGCTTCAGATATAGCATTTGCCTTCGGAAATAACTCAGCTGATTTGTACCGCTTCTAAGGAGACTGCAACTCAACGAGAGGTGTATCATCTCGCTGTAGTCCTTTCGTAATTTCGCGCTGTCAGTCCGGTATGCTTCGAGCGATGGCACTGGTCGGCGATCGATTGGCGTTCCCTTTCGGCACTGTTGTTACTTGGTTGGTTGTTTACTCCTTGATCAATCAGCGGTGCAGCCAACAGGTGCAATCAGTGTGCCAAAAAGAAAGAACAAAGACATGCACAGTTGGCAGACCGATTTGCATGCCGAGATCCACCAAAGGAAACGATCGTGCAATTCGCTGCCAGTGCCTAAGGCTAGGACATAAATGATTCTGCGGGCCACTTCTCACGGATCCTGGCTGATCGTACCACGACGGTCGTTCTGGCGAGGAGCCGTTCCTCTGGCTCCCGCACCCATGGCCTGCGGAGCCGCTCGCCGTTTCATCCGGTATTCCTCGTTCACGTGGCGCAACAGACTGCCTGGCCCTCCAGCACCCGAGCCGCGGTCCTGTCTGGGACGTCAGAGTTGGAAACATGGCGAGGAGGACCGCGGCCGCTGGGGGTGACGAGAGCAATGAGGGAGGGAACAGCCGTGGAGGGAGAGAGCTCGCGCCTAACGCGGGCGCCGAGGACCCCTCTCGCCCGCTCGTCAACGAACCGCACTCCCCGCTCCCACCTTTACACTCGATGTTTCTGTTCCAGAGTCGGGCAGACCTGGGCCGGAGCCACGGCTTGCGCGGAGAACGCGGGGCCGAACAGCGCATGAGAACATACACAAACAAGAGCGCGTGCCGCGCTCCGCATCGGGGCAACGAAAAGAAGAGAGAGAGAAAAAAACAGCAGCAGGAAAGAAGAAAAAAAAATGTGGTGACGACGTCAATGGGAGAGGAAAAAGGGAGAGAGGGATAGTTGGCGAATGCAAAAAAGGCACTCCCGTTCTCTGCGGACGCCGCGCACTGTTCTTCTATTTCGGGACTGCTGCTCCCGGTCCGTCGTCTATTGCTCCCGCCACCGGTGCTGTGCGTAGTGCTATTATTTATAAGCATGTTTACTTTTTTTTCTTTTTGGAAACTCTTTTATTTTTTTTGTCTTTCTCGTTTACTATCCCGGCTCGTAACAGAACTGGCAAGCGCTTGTGTGGTGCCGCGCGTCACTGAGAAAAAATAAAATAAAAATAAAACAAGGCTTAAAAGACTCCCTCGCGCCCTCCATTCCCGCCCTCTAGGAGTGCGAAGAAGAAAACTGAGGGTCTTGTTGGAAATAAACCGTCCCTGGCGTCCGCCACGCGAGCGGGCACGCGCGCGCGTGTCTGTTGCTCCGCTCGGTTCGATCTGCGATTTGTTCTCGCCGCCGTCTTCGTCCAACCGAGGCGGCCTCCTGGCGCGTCTTCTGCTGCTGCTTCTGATGGTGCTTCTCCTGCTGCTGCTGCTGCTGCTGCTGCTGCTGCTGCTGCTGCTGCTGCTGATGCTGGTGCTCAGCGAATACCCATGCTCTGCCAGCTCTGTTTCTCTGTTCACTTCTTTCCATCTACGCTGCCGTTTCATTTCTCCTCCGCATCGCGTTTCTCCGCTTGGCGCTGGGGCTCTGGGGAGAAGCTTGTGTACCTCTTATGTATAGGAAGTCTGATGGGGCAACAGTATGTGCAGACCAAAGGCACAGCGAGAGCGCCCTGGAGGCTTCCCCGAAAAAAAGAAAGCCTAGATCTCGCTAGGGACCATAGCTAGTGCTATCGGCGGATAGTTGGCCTTTTTCCATCTTCACCTCCACCCCCTCTTCTTCTGCCCCCCCATACAAATATAAGGGAACGATGGAGAGCAGTAACGTACACACGCGAACGTACGCACGTAGCAGCAATCGTAATGACGACCAGGACGCTGGCAAGTGATAGCGTAGCTGTACAAGCAACCGTAATTTGATATAGGAGAGCACGGACATGCCGGGGCGCTGTGTCGCGAGCTGCAGCTTCGGGCAGATCGACAACGCCGACTGCGACGAGGATCTGTGTGAGGGCGTGTTTCGAGCGATATACGTGGGTCTGCCTCGTTAATTATTTATTTGCTTGCAACGTGCTGCAAATCGAAACACGGCTAGAGCGTACGGTTCCTAAGATAGAAAGATAATGAGCAGTAAAAAAAACAGAAAGAAAGAAAGAAAGCCAAGCATGAGTAGAGAGAATATTTAATGGCAGAAAGGTGGAGAGTTCGGCCTGAGTGAAATGCCTCTAGCCTGCTACTCCACGCTGGGGAAGGGGTTTGGGGAATGACAGAGATAGGATGTGAAGAGGAAGGAAGGTGGTGGTATGGTGGATATGATGAGGGCTGCACAGCACAATGTTTCTGTGTAATGCGTACGTGTACACTTCACCGCACAGCACAGTCATCCTCGCGGGCATGAGTAAACATGAGTAAACATGAGTAAAGCATGAGTAAACAGCAACAGAGTCTGGGCTTTTCGAAGCAGATATTGATTTCCATTCGAGAGTTCTCATTACTCGCTCTGCTAAGCAACAACGCGGAAAGCTGCTGCTTTTGTGCTATTATAACGCGCTATAAATGCATATATAGAAAAACTGGCCAGAAGTTCGCTCCCCTCTCTCTCATTATGATAGCTCGCTCAGAATGTGTAGAAGTCTCGACATCTGCGCGAGTGTGTGTCACGGACGCCCTTGCATGCCCTCATTTACCCAAGCGACGTTTCTATATACCTCGTATCTCATACAAACTTGCGATTTCGTGTAACACTGCGACGTTGCTCGCGTATGCGCTCAACACACCTTGAGTCTTCTGTTAGTTACCTCTAAAGAGGCTGAAATCCACCTATCATGCTACAAAAAATGCATGATCGATGGCGCGATCCAACCTCCGTCTTCTAGCACTATAGCCCAATTAACGCTTTATCTAACTATTAGGCCACGATTCGCACATTCTTTTATTTTTCTTTCCAGTAAAACTCAATGCAAAATAAACGCAAACATAATTGCCATTGCTATTGCCACATACATTAGAGGTCAGTCCAACATGGGATGACTTTGTTGAATTGGAAAGGATTCATATGCTGCACAGTTTCTGCAGCGCACACTTGTTTCTCGTAACAAAATTGCTCTTCGAAGTGTGTGGATATCCATACACTGCGATCCTCTTTCTTATGTGTTTTAGGCGTGTAGACTGCCCACGTGTTGTCTTTTTCTCTGTGCTCACATAGAACTCTCTCTCTCTCTCTCTTTTTTATTATTTCGCGAATATGCCAGGCGCTGGCAGAGTGTTCCAGGGTTCTAGCTCTAGTTGGCCAGATTGGACGGTGTAAAATACGGGAGGGCGCATCGGCGAACCATTCGATGCACCGACGTCGACGGTGCTTGCCGCGCTGGCCACCGCCGAGTTTGCTCTTCAGTCCAGGGCACAGGTTCGCTCGAAAAAAATAGTTCCCGCCGTTGTTGCCGGAAAGCCTGCATCGCCACCTATACTTGCGACACCAGTTTCTCGCCTTTTTCCGTTGCGACAACTAGCGCTTTAAGACTCTGTGTTAGGCAGCCCGGTCTTTGGGATCGTGATCTTTCACCAGGCGGATACCTACAAAGGGCTTGACGTCCACCTATAATGCTATCGTATTGAAAGTGCTGGTGCTGGCAACATGGTGGATGTATAGCTCTGTCAGATTTATTGAGCCGTCAGACTTACGGCAAAAATTCGCTGTTGTTACACTTACTTTTTATTTAGCAAAACGACGTTTCATGCACTGAAGCACAAAAACAACTAAAATGCTAACACATTTTGTCGAACACTTAGGGAATAATTATCTCAAAATTGGTATAATCCTGAATTTTAAGTAGATACGCATTGCGAAGTCATCGGCTACAGTTCGTAAATTCCAACATGTGACTTCAAGTAATTTCCATAAACCATACTTATCGAAATTTTGTTAGTTAGTTGAGTATTAATTTCGACTTCTCGTGCTAGCGGCGTATTCCTTTTCGCGTAAACTCGCATATATAGAATTGTGTTATTTGACGAAAGTGGCTCATGTGTGGAACCACATTTACTACAATACTTTCAGTTTACCATTATTTTTGCGTGTTTTCGGGAGGCGCCGCTCCTGATATTTCTGGCGATGAAACGGAATCAGCTAGGCGTCCGGGCGAGACAGACGTTATAGCGTCAAGCGCTCCGAGGAAGCGCAATCACCTCATGAGCGACATAGGCAGCGAGGACACCATGATGTATTATTCTGCTTCAGAAGAAGATGTGTCGGATGAAGGTGACTACTTGACAATTGTCAGGCAAAAAGGAAAGAGGAGAATCGTCACTGCTTCCTCGTCTTCAACAAGGACGACAGCGATGGCAAAGAAGAATGACATGGCTCATACCACCCTCTTCTTGCCTGAAACACTGACCGACAACGTGAATCGGCTAAACAGGCAAGCCACATCTGTCACACTGGAGACTCTTCTTCCGATGAGATTACGAATATGAGAATTAACACCCGTAAGAATATACTCGCAGTCGAGCAGAGCAGCGCTAGATATCTTGCGCACAGTCAAAGTGCTGGGCACCATAAATGTTCGCAACTTAATACCACAGGACAACGCTAATTTATCAGGAGTCAATTATGATGTCGACGAGTCAATCAACGACAAGGTCCTGCTTATTTTGATAAAACCCGCCACAGAGGATGTAACTATTATTGAAATCTGTCGCCTAGGAGAATAACTGTGTGTGAAGATAACTTTCAAGGGAGGAAGCTTGCCGTCACACGTGAAACTTGGATTTTTTCGTCATCCGGTGCGACCTTAGTTCCGAGAC
This sequence comes from Dermacentor albipictus, assembly GCF_038994185.2. NCBI lineage: Eukaryota > Metazoa > Arthropoda > Arachnida > Ixodida > Ixodidae > Dermacentor > Dermacentor albipictus. The sequence continues at coordinate 79,638,124 of NC_091824.1, forward strand.
CACTTCAGTGCCGCAACTGTTTGAAGATCGGCCATGTCAGCGGTATATGCAAAAATTAGACCGTGTGCCCAAAATGCTCTGAGCAACACAGCGCTGATGCTTGCCGAGTGACTGACTTCGAATGTGCCAGTTGCTCTGGTCCCAATGAAGCATCGTCGAACGACTGCCCGTGACACAAGACGGAGCTGAAAGTCATCAAACAATTGGCGAGAGAAAACTCGACGCACAGAGAGGACACCGCTAAAGTGCGACGGCGTCGTGCTCGCCGCAGACGATCTTTGTCTGCTAAAAATACTGATACCGTGATACTGATACACTTTGAGAAAAGTGCCTCAAGAAGACAAGAGACTCTTCAGAGAAGCGGTGTCGTGCCACTTCAGTTCTTTGTGGAGCTCACCTCACAAGCCATGTGTGATCAAGGGTCTCAAAAGAAACCAAGCCACCTTACAACTCCGCATTCGCACGGGCTTTGCTCGTATCCGTGCGTGGATGTATAAGACTGGCCTGGCGTTATCACAATTATGTTCAACGTGTGGTGTGTGCGGTGACATGGAACATTACCTAATGTGCTGTAGTGTGTATAACGCGGAAAGGAGGGTGTTATTCGGGTCCCTCAAGAACACAGGACTTCCTCACAGTTCTCTTCAGGACATTGTTTTCCCGCGCGGGAACCGATTGTGTAGGAAGGAGGTCTCTCGCCTTCTGTTAAATTACCTACAGGACACGGGTTTGGCTTCCACATGGTGAACTGAGGAGTGACCATTTGTAATTGGGAGGTCTGTGTCTGATTATGTGATTTATTTATTTTAAGTGTCGCTACGGTGGAGCAATTGCCGGCAGCAACTGCAAGGCTAATCCCACCAGTAGCCTACAACAACTCAACTCAATTCACTGATACCGTAGTAAGAAAGATGCCACTTCCTGCAGCTGGTGTTCTCAAGGCGATCAACCGCACTGACAACACGGTGTCTGGAGACGCAGTGCATACGTCTATACTGCAAACGCCTGGCCTGCACTTCCGGCATTAGATCCTCCAGCAGAACAAAGACCGACGGTGGACTACCGACGCACCAATGACGGCACAGATCGGGTGCAAGGTCAAGACAAGCAAGCAATCGAAATAATGAAGTCTCCAATGAAAGTCATTCACGTGATGATAAATGACAGGCAGACGCCATCTGCTCGGGGTGCACTGCAAGTGCTGGAGGGTCTGGATCTGGTCCTTGCGAGCCTCGAATAGCAAGCACAATGGCTCTACTGCATCAGCCATTCTTCAGACCAAGTCAAGAAAGCATCTATTATGCAATAGAATGCCCGTGGACTGAAATCTCGTATTGATGATATTCACCATTACGCATTGCCCAATCGATTCCCCCTTATTTTCGTCTGTGAATCGAACCTATAGAAACCCGTCCGAATCTCAGGTTATGAACCTTATGCTTCATCGTCTTGTAATGACATTAGCAAGGTGATCATCTACATACCATGTGAACTGACATCCGTTGTTCATCCAGTGCGGCCACATGACAGTAATCAGTATGTCTGTTTGACCGTGAAAAAAAGAAACAAATTTGCGTTTACTCTAGTGGGCCCTTACATTTGTCCATCAAGTCGTTTCGACAGACAGAGATTGAGTGACATTATAGATGCGACTCCTGGCCCATGGACTGTTGCTGGGGACTTTAACGCACATCACTCCCTTAGGGAAGCATCAAGGTACATTTCCAAAGGAAGAAACCTCGTTTCCATTGCCTGTGGCCATGAACTTTGCTATCTAAGCAATGGCAGTTCTACGTCTTTGCGCGGCCAGACGTACAGCAGTTGTTTAGACTTAGCTTTTGTATCGCGATGCCTCACTCGCTGGGTGCGTTGGTTAGCAGATATAGAAACTCACGGAAGCGATCACATTCCTGCCTACCTGAAGATAAAAGGACTAATCAAATCGATTTCATCAAATGTTCTACAAACAATTAATTAGTCCCTGTTTAAATAATTTATGGAAGACGCATGCCACAAAGGCTTTTCGTCCACACCGGCAATCCAGATCGCCATGACCATGCAGCATGCTATGCATTCATTTCTGTCATTAGGAAAATAAACGGATTTTGAAGCGGAAATACAGAGCCTCCCTGCAATCCGCCGGCGAGCGGAGCGATATAGTACAGATGGACTAAATCGGTTTACAACTTTAAGGAGGCCAGGCGCATTCGAAAAAAAAGGAAGAAAAATTCAGCGTCGCATTGCTGTACTGCAAAATCAACCCTGAAAATTTTTTTGTGAGTCCCTCGATCCGCGTAAACCACTGTCGGTTGTCTGGAGAACAATCCGTGGACTTCGCACAGTTCCTCAACAGCGCCGTCCATTTAAATCTCAAGCCCTCCATCCAGGACGTCGAGGAGTCGGCGTAGCCGAAGATCAGTGCGCGATGATCGCGGGTCCGACGTTCCAGCCTTGCACACATATTCCTATTGCCCCTCTTGCTCCCGAGATCCTCGCATGGACGCGCCTTTCTTCATCGTAGAACTGGAGGCAGCACTTGCTAGGTGTAGGCGATCTTCGACACCAGGACCCGATGGCATCCCATACTCTGCGCTTGCAAACCTTGGTCAAGTTTCCAGACGTGTACTTCTTGGCCTATACAACACATTATGGTGTGACGGCTTAGTCCTTAAGACGTGGAAATTCATTTGCCTTGTTCCACTCTTTAAGCCTGGCTAATCTCCATTATTGTCATCTTACCGTCCAATACCACTGGTCAGCTGCGTCGGCAAGGTAAGGGAGAGAATGATCCTTACACGGTTAGAATGGTACTCAGAATTTTACAACCTCTATCCAGCGGTAATGGCCGGCTTTCTACGCGGACGCTCCTCAATAGATAGCGTTATTGGTCTTGTAACATATGTACAGCACCAGAAACATTTAAAACGAATCACTGCGGCCTTATTCCTTGATGTTAAAGGTGCTTACGACATTGTAGATCATCATGCAATTTTGTACGCCATAGAAGCTATAGCGATTGGTGGACACGCTTTTCGCTGGATACGCAGCTATTTGAATGGAAGATCTTTCTTTATTTTGACTGAAGACGGACCAGCGCCGTCTAGCTCTACCAGTCGTGGTGTAGCGCAAGGCGGAGCACTCAGCCAGATCTTGTTCACCCTGGTGCTCATTGGTCTCGCCGATTCGTTACTGCAAACCGTACAGCTCTCCGTATATGCAGACAACATTTACATATGGGCTTCAAGAGTGACACGTGTACAAGTCCGCACACGACTTCAGAAGGCTTCAACAGCCGTGTCAAGATACCTAAGAAGACAAGACCTGCAGCTTTCACCTGAGAAATCTGCACTCGTTGTTTTTACTCGCAAAGCGATGGCCTCGTTTGATTTTCGGATTAGTGACCAAACTGGACGATACAGACGAACACACCAATTTTTGGGCGTCATCATTGATAGAGACTTGTCTTGGAGCCCTCACGTCTCGTACATAACAAAGTGTTTGGCCACCATTGTGGGCCTTCTCATGTTTCTCGGTGGAAAGTCCTGGGGCGCAACAGTACCGTCAATGTTGCAACTATATAAAACACTATTTTTGGGCTTCCTGCGGTACAGCTTACCTGTACTAGGAAATACTTGCACTACAAATATCCACAAACTCTAGAGTGTGCAAGCACAAGCATTTAGTACTTGTCTCGGTCTCCCAAAAACTACGTCATTGATTGCAACAGTGGTCATTGCCAGAGACGCTCCTTTGACAGTCTACATTGCTACACATGTCCTGAGAGCACACACGGGACACCTGGCTCCGAGTCTCTCATGCCATCTTGCTTGCTTTCCAGCAAAGAAGCCACATTCAACATCTGCCAAAATTATTGTATGACATCAGTCCTACTTGACATCACAATTTAAGCCTGTTACATGATTATCAGACCCATTGTCGTGTTTGCACCGACCGCAAATGCAACTGACAATTTCAGGCATCAGAAAGAAAACTGAAGCACCGTTGCAAGCTTTGAAGCTAGCAACTTTGGAACACATTCACAACGTGCACAGATTCCGGCAACATGTTTACACAGATGGTTCGGTAAAACTCAACAGCTCTGCTGCTGCAGTCATCAGCCTGGCAAAATTTGAAGAAATAAAGTTAAAAACTTCATGTGTGACCACATCGACGGGTGCAGAACTTGCGGCACTCCGTGCTGCACTTGATTTCGTTAATCAGGAACCACCGCAACAATGGACAGTCCTTAGTGACTGTACATGACTGTCCTTAGTGACTGTCCTTAGTGAATGTCCTTATTGACTGTCGCGAACAGACGCTGCGGCTGGGTTGCGACTGATGTCCCGCGAATGCACTTCGCCCCTGTGGGATTCGAATGTTTTCAAAATGTGTCGTTTGCGTTCGTTGTCTCCGGATATACGGATGCATTTACCGCCTGGGTTAACACGACGTGAACAGACCATGCTGCAACGTCTGTAGCTAGGCGTTGCATTTACAAACTCATATGCTTTCCTTTTCGTAGTGGCCAACAGCCCCACGTGCGACATATGCAGCAGCTATGGGACGCTGGCACACATTATCTGTGTTTGCCCGCGGCATAGTGCCCTAAGAGAAGTGATGCGCAGAGTGATGGACCAATCGCACAATCGTCCAGTATCAGAACTAAAAGCTTTAGGTCAGCGCTCCCAAAGAACATCCGCGCTTAAAGTCTTACTATCGTTACTAACCCCCGTATTCAGAAATGCATCTTAAGCTGAAGCCCGTGCTTGACTTGATATCAATGACGCCTGGTGGGAACGCGCGCAAGACGCTCATTGCGTTTCCTTTGGTGCGTGCGCGAAAGGCATAATTTAAATCAAGTCAAGCGTGGGCTTCAAGTTAAGATGCATTTCTGAATACGGAGGTAAGGTTCCTGCGGTCTACGGGCCTTCACGATAGACTTCAGGAACGCCGCACCCTACCACTCCATAGTGTATGCGGTTTGTTTGTGCTCGCCTCTCTTTCTCTCTCTCTAGCACCCCCTTCCACTCTCTTTCTCTTTTTGTCCCCCTTAACCCTTCCCCCCGTGCAGGGTAGCCAACCGGAACTACCTCTGGTTAACCACTCTGCCTTTATATGCATCATTGATCTCTCTCTGTACAGTTAAGAAAAAAAAAAGCACCCGAGATTGGTTGAATTAACCATTGACTCTCTGTTCCAGTTAGACACCGGGTTATTCGCTAAAAATAAGTTCTCCTTCGTTTTGCTTTGACTCCGTGTATACTGCCCAGCAGCGGTACTTCGGCGCACACTTCCTCATTAGACTGCTGCATCGCGGTTTATTCTGTCTCCTGCACGTGTTCCGATTAGGCAGAGTGCGACAACATATTCGCAAAGTACAGGACAAAAGGATTGACAGCCAGAAACATACTATTACAAGCAAACTTTACAATGTTAATGGAAACACGTGGCAGATAAGACAGACATAATCGAGGGCATGAACCTGCTAACGGGGAAGTGAAGGCAAAATAGGGAGGTTGGTTACCAAGGGACGCAATGATTCTTCAGCGAAATACCTGTATTTTTTTTTCTCTACAGAATTTGTACGAACGTACGCAAGCAGGGTGCTAGGAATACGTTACGAAACGGCTTTACAAGAAAACGGTAATCCTGAAAAAGGAGCATACTATTACTAAAGAACGCTTCCCTAGTTCGCCATCAAATTATGAAACATTGTGCAGAACGCCGCGCCTCTGCCGTAATGCCAGTTACCCGATGTGTCCGAGTGATGCTCGAAGTTAACTTTCCGAGGTAATTAAGTCGCTGGAAACCATCGTCGTAACTTATACAACTCGACAGCACGTGACATGTGCAGAGGTCATTGCACTGCCTCTTTCATCACCGCCTTCCCTCTTTCTATAATCCCCATTTCCCATTTTTTTTTACACGTGGAAGTAAAAGTGCAGCCCCGACGAGCGTCCCTGTAGCCTTTTCTGGAGTCATTAAAACTGCCCGCGAAAAAACTTTAAAAAGTTGTTTCGTCTCGGCCGCAATTTATAGCCCTGACGGCAAGACATTATGCAAATCACTAACACAGACTTATCCCTTTGGCCCGCGTCTCGAGATCCTCGGTTTTTTTTTTTTTCGGTACGTTCATTCCGCGGGCGTATATAACTCACGTCGAAGCATGGTGGCGAGGAAAGGCGTTATTTCTGCCGCATAACTCCCCACTCCAATTGCCTCTCCTCTCTCTCTCTCTCTCTCTCTCTCATCTCGACCCCTTCCCATTTTGTTGAACGGCCGAAGCCCTGTCTTTGCCACTGCGGGCGTGTAAAAATAGCGGCTATCTCTATCCGAACCTCGACGGAATTTCGAGCGAGAGTGGGCTTGAAGGGGCCTCGCGTGCTTTATCCTCATTAGTGAAGAAAAAAAAAGAAAAGAAAATGAAGGACGAGCTCTGGCATATAGCGCAGAGGCCAGCGCTCCTCTTCTACAACGGAATGTAGCAACGCGCACCGCCAGAACTAAAAGAAAAGAAAATTTGAAATAACAAAAAAGATGGGGAAAGAAGAAACACCGCCATCGTGTCTTCGAACGGCCTTATCTATCTATATCCGCAGGTCGCCGAGTTGAAGGAACGGGCTCCCTAGAATGGAACTTCGTCTTATTTCGGCTCACTCGTTTGCCCTTTATCTCGTGCCCAAATCCGCTCCTTTCTTTAATGGAAACTATTCCGCTTCGCGTTACAAATGTCGTTCCTTTGAACTGGCCCTTCTTACGTTCTGTCTGTCTTTCGCGTAGTATATAAGATATTTAAAACATATATGCGAGGCGAAAAAAACATGCGACCGCTCGCTTGCGCTTCGAAGAAATGTTGAACTGCGACATACCTCGAGAGGATGGCAATTATGGAGAGACGGGTGCTCGTGGAAATTTGCTCGCCGTGGGACCGCCTTTATACGCATGTACCGCTTGTCTTTTTACACGGCTCACGTCGAACGAGTGACGGTTAGCGAACGTCCATTAGCTGCACGTCGAAATGTGCTGCATGGACGACCAGGATAAAGATAAATGAAAAATAAATAAAGAAATAAATAAACGTAGGAACTGAACGCATGCGAAGTCGCAGCTTGGAATGAAGCGACGACGTTACCCGGAGTGTAAGCCGCCCGAGGCAAGGCCATGTCATTTCTGGGCTACCAAACCACCTAGTGGTGCTTCGAAGCGAAATGCAGTAATTGTGTCACGGTTGTCATACCGTCATTGACAGTGGTGACAGCGCTGAAAGTAGCGGAGAAAGGGGCTACTAATGGAATGAATGATCTGCATACACTCGTGGCGTTTATTTTGTCCCCCCCCCCCCCCCCCGAAAATGGCCGACCGCACCCATTACAGCAAAAAAACGCTGCCTTGTACGTATTCGTGCACTGTATAGAACCTTTCGTATAGGCTGCTAATTCGGCAAGCTGGGCGATTAATGAATAAGAATGAATGATCGTAGAGCAGCAAATGCATGATGGAACGACGACTTTTACAGGCATACAATGGGTCAGCTGGCGCACGACAGGGGTAGGCGGAGATCTCTGGGGCAGAGGTAGGCGGAGATCTCTGGGGCAGGCCGTCATCGTGCAGTGAACATAGAATAGCACGACGACGATATGCTGAGAGCGTTAAAGCGCGAATTCCGCCATGCGTAGGACGCGTCGCGTAATTTCCACTGCCGGAGAGGTAACCTGCGATAATTTAGTGGTGCAGATTGTCAATGCTGTTTCTGCCCTTCTCGAACAATGCTGCAGAGGTAAGACAGGCGGTAAATACATGCATAACCAGTAAATCACACATCATAGTCACGATCGCATATCACGTCACAGCATCAAAGTTGCACGTTCTAAGGCAAAAGTATTAACGTATACACCACTGTGCGGGGAGTATAATGGCGGTTTGTGGTAGGGAAAGACGGGCACTCATGATGGCTTTAAAGCTATTCTCGCGAGGTCAAGCTTTTCCGAGTTACCCTATTCACGTGCTGACAAGTACCATAAACCTCCTGCTTTCTTATTTAAGTAGTAATGATAAAAAATAGGTCGTATGCAAAAAAAAAAAGATCCGCATGTTAGCCATTGCTGAATGTAGTTTTCGTCTAACACAATTACGCGATTATTTGTTCGTTTACGTCACTCACATACAGCCTGCCTTTATTGAATGGCGACCTGCCCGAAACACTCTTTCCTCGTGGTCGCCCTACTCCAATTTCACTGCGGCGAGCAAACGCCATTTGTATATATACAATTATCGACAAAGAGTTCCTTCTTTTCTTTTTTTTTATCCTTATACAAACAATCAGTCAGAGGAACCGGAGCACTCGTAACACACCTGACACGGGGCAACGGCAGCGTCAGCGCCAGGCCCTGACCGATTCCGTTCTGTGCGTATGGGCCGAACGAGATTGGGCAAACGAAAGAACCGTAATCACCTTGTTCTTGGCCCCGTCACAGCGCGAGCCACCATCTCCGAGGGTTTTCTTTTTTTTTTTGCTGGTCTCGTCTCTCGTGACAGAGCTTCGCGCGCGCTCGCGCTCTCTCGCGGCTCGTCAGGGAAACACGACATCTCGGGGAAGATTACGCACGGCGCGGGAATGGTAGACACGTGACCACGCCGAGCACACGAGGCGATGACAGGGAACGGCGGACGCGGGGGGCGAAGAGCCCTTAACGACTTGGCTTTCCTGCTGCCCCACGAACGACAACAAGAAGAAAAAAAAAGATAGGAGGGGCCCAGGGGGAGGCGAAGAAAGAAACAATGTAGGAGTTGCCGTAGTAACAGTCGCGTGGTGAGATGTAATGTTTATGGGAGGGGCGTACGTGTGCGTATACTTTCGTCCATTGTGCGGGTGGCACCTATGGGCGGGAAGCGTCTCTTGTACACATGCATGGTACGAGCCGGAAAGCCCGGAATGCAACAGGATCAGTGTCTTACCTCGCGCCGAATAAGCGAGTACGTGAGCGTAAGGACGCTTGCGCGAAAGTTGGTCGCACCGAGTTGAAATGGCGGCGCGAAAGGTTCTACGAAAGCGCTTCGCAACCGAGGATCCATTATAGAAAAGTATTGCGCACTTTCATTGGCGCTTGCAGCCCAAGCAGAAGAAGAAGAAAAGAAGAAGAAGGAGTAGTAGCAGAAGAAGCTGCAACAGTATGAGAGCGACCCTTGCAACGAATTAACAACTTTATGCGATGTATTCTGCCAAACTGAACATACAGGAGCGCCATATAGGGTATCCCATGGGGCTATCATGCGCAAAGTTTTTTTTTTCAGAAAGGCACGTCAATCTACGCGATTAAGTGAATGTTGTTACGAACAACCTGCAGAGGTACCGACTTACAAAATTCTCCCAGCCCACCGCAGCTGCAGTGCTGGTGATCTACGGAGAAGCGACCATCGGAAAGGTTCCGGCATGTCTGCGGCGGCGACTCGCTTTGAAAACGACAATACGTCAGTCCCCAGCCCGTTGGCGCCACAATGTCTGCTGCGACGACTCGCTTTGTAAGGCCCACAATGCGCCGCGTCCCCAACCGAACGACGCCAAGATGCCTACATGCAGTCGGCGAAGCAAGTATTGTTAGTGTGTACGCCGACACCGTCACGGTTTGTTTGGAGCAGGGGAGCTCCGGGAAGATGCTTTGCGGTGCCGTCTCGCGCAGCTTAGAAGTCGTCAGTCAATGGACAGACGCGGCAGCCACTGCCTACGGAGTCGACTCTGAGATAAAGAGGCGCCTGCTCTGGGCAGCACCGTGTCTGCGAAAACCCTCTCACCTTGGTGTGGTCAGTGCAATCTGTGCGGATGTGAGTGCGTAAACCCTCCCCCTCAAAAGCGGGTCGGCTACGATGACATTGGACGCTCCGTTTGGTCAAACGGCCGTTTTCCCTCACCTAGGGATCTAGGGAGGACACAGTGTTTATAAGCAGCCGTTGTCGGCTCTTCAGTGTGCATTTTCTTTCAGTCATGCTAGACTGATGAACTGTAACGTTCTCATGTAGATACTGTAAATAAATCTCATATTCCTCGTTTTCGATGAGAACAAGTCTCTCCCTTCAACAATATCCTCAGCGTGGCTAAGTTGGACGACGGCATGGGCCAGCTACCATCTATTTCATGCCCGACCCTAACCATTACAATGTACAGAATGCTAGTTGAGAAACCACCAGTAATTTTTAGCCCTTGACATTCAATTTTGGTTGTTTATAGATTGTTGCAGAAATCACTGAAGATGGTTGTCGAGAGATGAGAGAGGACAGAGAGAAGGCAGAAGCGTTAACCAGAAAAGCATCTGATTGGCTACCCTAGCCAGGGGGAAGAAAAAAGAAAGAATAGAAAAAAAAGGAAAGCGGTGATACCTGTCAAAGTGAGCGAACACTTTGTGCGGACCGCAGATATGAAGTGAATACGCAAGGGTAGTACTTCCGAAATGTACTACTGACCTCAATACTGAACGAGAAGAAAGGGGGGTTAACCGAGGGGCCCGATTTTTATTAGTCATATCATAAGAAGCCATCAAACAGGGACACTGAAACATCAGTGTTGGCTTTTTATGGTATGACCTCAATACTGGTGAGTTATGATGATTATCGTCATGCTTTCCTAGATGGCGTGACAGCATGGCTGCCACGATGATGACGGCCAGCCAACGACGACAGCTATACGCAGCTGCGATTTCTTCTCCGCTCATTTACTGCACTCGCGGACAACTTTCTTTCGCAACGAATGGAAAGCCACGGAGGCGATGCACGCGCAAGTGAAAGCGCCGAGGGACTCCCACATTTTCATCCGCGTTAGTTTTAGGCTGGGGTAGGGAAAACATAAACAGGTCGTCTGTCGTCTCGTCTTTGCTGTCGTTACGTACATCTGCGCTACGATACACCACTATGCCACACCAACAAGCCAGAACAGTCGCGCTATTCAATAAACAACTCATTTGCAATCGACAAATAAGACGAAACACTCCAACGAGTGCAGAAGCTTACGTATTTCGTGGCTTTTCGCTTCCGCGTCGGGGGCAAAGCAAGTGTACGGACACTCGAGACGCGCTCACACCCTCGGCGCCCCGCTGTGCTCTTTTATTATCGACTGCGCATGCCCTGCCCATACGTGGACGCATCGAGGAAGGAAAAAAGTTAGGACAGAGCGTTACGTCACCCAGCCAGCCTTGGAAAGCGAAGGCTCCGTGACGCCAGTCCCTTTGCTCAGTGCATTGCTCAGTGTCCGCCCAACACGTGACCTCTTGCGGCAAGATCGCGGAGCAGGAATCGAGATTTGCCGAGACGTTTGGCGCCCGGTAGCTGCTGGTTGTTTACGCTAGCGGTAGTTTTTTAATCGATGCCCACTCGGCCGGTAGCTGCTCGGCTGCTCTGCTTGTACCACTGGTCACGTTTTGCCTGTATCTCTGGTCACGTGTTGGCACAACATGCTTGGCTTCAATCGCGTTGCGTGGTGCTCCCTCCTATTTTTTCCTTTCCTCCATGCGTTGAAGGTTAGAAGGCCCCCAAAGACGCGCAGTGCGTTTGCCTACCCCCCCCCCCCCCAAAAAAAAAAACGAAAAAAGCCCGCTTAAGTCATTTGGGCGCACCGTCACGTTTCGCTCATTTATGAGATGGCTTTACCCAAAATCACATTCTTTGGGGGTGCGAGGGCTTACCCCCTTCCAGGTCGCTCCTGCCAGCTCCCTCACAACAGGCATGGGAGGGGCCGCTGAGAACGCCAGATCAAAGACTGCAACGAGCCCTCGTTCCCTGGGCAAAAAGGGTCGCTCCTCGTGAGGGGCCATTCTAGGAGTCGGGCCTGCCAGATCTTACCTGAGCAGAATATTTAATAAAGTTGTTACCACCACCCCCACCTATGCAGCACTGCGCAGCTTAAGCGGCTGGCATGAGTGTTGCTCCGTGCATACTAGCGTTCCTGCTGAGAGAAGGAGATTCTTGATGATGGGAAGGAAAGGTTGGGGTAAAGTGCAGCGCAGTAACTGTCTCTCAGCAGAGGACACCTCAACCGCGCTGCACAAGGGGTAGGGAATGAAAGTAGGGGGAGAGAAAGAGCACCAGAAACAGCAGCACGCCGCGGAAATGTGATGGAGCTAAAGGCGGTCGGCGAGGCCGACAGCCTCGGCGAATGTCAGGAGTGCACGTAGAGGTGCTGTAAGCATACTGTGGCTGAGTGCAAAGGGCAATAAACTTCAAACCAAATCTATCTACACTCGTGGACCACTTTCTGTGGCTATGAAGAGAAAGCCACGGAGGCAGAACCCGTACAAGGGAGAGCTCTTCTGAAAAGAGTCCCGCGTTTTCTTCCACGTCAGTTTAAGTTGGGGAAGAGAAAACATACACAACTTATTATCAACAGTTAAATAAGAAAAAAACACACCGTTACATGTAAAAGTTAGCTTATTTTGCGGCTTTTCCCTTCCAGGTCTAGGGAAACGCGAAACCGTCGCACGTGGAAGCTGCGTCGATTCAGCGTCTGTTCCGAGCAACCAAAAGCACTGTCAAAAGCTGGCGGACTACTTGGCGCGATAACACATGTGCAGAAGCTCCGCCACCGTAGCTTTCCCTTCACAGCCATAGAAAGTTGTTTGCGAGTTTTCATAATCCTTTCATTGGCCGCTCACAAACGCCGACGGTTTTCAGTCGGTCCCAGCCAGCGTGCCACAGAGACGCGAGGTCTTTAACGTCACTGCTGGTGCGTTTTCTTACTATTTCCATTGTACGTTTCATATTTCGCGGGCATTCTTTCTTAGCCGGAAAAAAATATGAATGGGCGACGTGTACCTCGCTGCAAACATCTTATTTTGACCTCTCTTACGCTTCTCTACAACTGCCTGATTGACTTATTGACAATTAGAGCCTCAAATATTTTTTTCTAATTACAGTTAATTACCTAATTGGATTTCATGGACAAGAAAATAATGGCGGCTTCTGTTATTCGCGTGGTATGATCTGTGTTTCTTGCATAATAGCTGGGACATCCTGTTTACTATGGGCCCTATAACGTAAAACTATTCCAATATTTTTTTATTCCAATCTCCTGACGTCAAATTTTCATAACTGCCAATGCAAGCACCGGGCGGTCACCCGCAGGGTTCTCTTAACAGACCAATCAAAGGCTCTCCTCGTTCATAGGAGGTCACTTTTGTTTGCTTGAAAAACGAATAACGTTGCCTACACTGAGTGGCTTGTCTTATCTAATTGGCTGACAAAAGGCGAGGAGCACGCTCAAGTGGAGAGGGACTCGATAGGGCTGAGCCACTGCACTGAAAGCCGATAAACGGATGAAGAAGGTGGTGCCGGCGTCTGCGATTGGTCTGTTTTCCCTTACTTAGCTTGCGGTGGCTGGCCGAAAATCGCGGCGGCATGCAACGGAAGCTTAAGAATGACATTAAAACGGATCCTCAGCAAAGAAGCATTGGCAGAACGAGGTCATAAACATGCCGATAGTGCTCGAAAATGTCACACTGCCACGCAAGAAGTTTTATTATATGCAAATAAACCCATGCTCTCCGGCAGGTGTGAGTAGCCTGCGCCTGAGCGATCGGCGGCAGCCATCCTTTATTCCTTTCGGAAAGGGTCAGCCTGCGGCTGTTCAGAAGAAAATTCAGTTTTGTTCGGCGTATTAATGCATCTTTAAGGCGTACACGCCACTTTGACACAATGAGTTCTTGCGGTTTCGTGACGTCGCGTGACAGGCAGGTGAAGTGGCTGCAGCCCAGAAACTTTTGACCAATAGCCCGGGGGCTAATGACGAAGAGGCCTCGAATCAGAAATAACTATTTCTCTTTTGTTCAGCCCAATCATGCATAATCAGTGTGTACACTTCATAAAAGATTGGGAGCTATAGCGGTTTTCGTGACGTCGCGTGACAGACAGGCGAAGGGGGGGGGGGGGGGGTCCCAAAAAGTTTTGGACTAATCGCGGAGGGCTGATTGCCGAATTGGAATCGAAAAGTTTGGAATAATTTTACGTCATAGCGCCCTATGTTTGCGTTCGCTGATGGTAATGTTTCGAAATACAGCTTTTTCAGAATTAAAAGCGGCTCCTGGTGGCGCAAATGTCAAGGCCCTTCTCGGTATCTGCCGAAAACATTTATAGGAACGTTTAAATGTCGTCTAGTGTGTGTGCTTGCCGAGTTTTGAGAAATATAGATAAACGCTGCAGAACCTTCTATAGGTATGCAAGGTACTGTTGCGGGATTGCAGTGATTAATTATGTCCTGTACTTCAACCTGCTTTATATAGTTTTTACTGTGTGCATATATTATGACGGAAATTGGAGCTTCCTTTGCCTGATTACAGCGGAACTTCTTAGGGGAGCGTAGCTGTGAACAATCCCTCTTCTCAGAAAGTCTCAAGTTCTGACACGTGCCGTCTAGCTTTATCATTCTGCCATGCTAAACCAAAGAATTTAAACTTACTTACTTGTGACAGAAGCAAGATTTGTTGTAAAGAAAAAAAAGAAACTATTTTTTATAATAGCACTCTGAGGCATGTACAGAAACTTAAGCGACACATTTTACAAAGTGCAGTAAAACATTTGCGTAATATCACTACGCTCTTCCATTTTCTTAGTCTTCAAAATTTTATGAAAGAAAGCCAGAACACGGCTACTACACCAATAAAACGAGTACGTGTTCTTTTCTTTATGTTTTTCATTTTTTTATTGCTAAATAAAATGATTTTCAGCCAATCTGCTCACATTTACCCGAGGTATAGCTGCGATAGATGACGCGGAAAATTTTTTTGGCTGCATCAATATGGGGGCTATGACTGCGGCTTGACACGACTAAGCTTGGACTGTACCTTTTTCTGACAAAAAAATGCAGCTTATTTACCTTAGCAAGACTAGAGATGTGGCTAATACACGAATAAAATGTAACAATAATTTCTTGCGGCATTTCTTTTTCTTCGGAGTTGCGAATGGTGGTATTAAATCACTCGAGCTATCGTGCCAATTACGTCACACTGTTATGTTCCCGTCAAGTTGGTACGCATAAGAGTGATATGTTTAAAAAAAGATACATTGCTAACACGGCACTGCGAACACATGCCTACACAATAATATCTTTCTCGATGGGGGCGAAATGAGAAAACCCATGTACATAGATTTAGGTGCACGTCAAGGAACCCCAGGTGGTCCAAATTTCCGGAGTCCCCTACTCTACGGCGTGCCTCATAATCAGATCGTGGTTTTGGCGCGTAAAACCCCATAATTAAATGTTTTAATATGTTTCTGAAGCAACAAAACAAGGATCTGCGCTTTAATAAAAAAATTCTACGCATTCCTCGAAAAAAAAAAGAACATCGGAGATGTAATGCGAAAGAGAAAAGAGAGTAGTCAGCTGAGCACAAAGGCCGGTTGGTGGAAGGAAAATTATCGACCACTTATTGACCAAGCACGGTCGCAGAATTGGAGAATAAAATCCCTTCAGTTTTCTTATCGTTTTTTTAGGCTTTACATTTGTCTTCTCCAGAAACGATTAAGGGAAACCGTTCGTTGCCCGAAGCTGACATAATCGACGCGGACATTTCGAGTTTTCAGGCTTCTGCGTGAGCAGTGGCCAAGACGTCGAGAAACATTGCGTGTGCTTCGCGACTGCCGTTCTTGGAAAGTGTCCAGGAACCGGCTTCCAGAAAGCAGGCGTCTGGAAGCAGGGGTGGACAGATCGAAACGTGTAGCAACGCGTACTGATGGCCTCGGTTGACGTTGCGACAGGCACGGAAACTAAATGAATGAGTCACTGTTATTTATCGACGTTTCAGGATGTAACTGCGACGCCACGTTGATGGCGAAAATATGCAGACGAGTACTCTGACTCTACAAACGGCGATATCAGTAGTCATATCCGCGTACATGTGTTTCACATAGGGCCCTCAAATATTAATATTTAACGTGAATTAAATGTAGGCATTCATGCAAGATGTACGTTCGATGAATCCGCATGTGGAACTGAGATCCTCGACACAACAAGTTTTTTTTTTGGTATAAACGAGCTTTCTTTGTGTCGTCTGGCGATGCCACCGCTTAGAGCTACGCTGTACGGTCCTCTGCAACTCCGAATGCCAGTCTGCGGGACCATTGGTTCACAGAGAAGAAAAATGGCTGGCTGACCTCAGCGCATAACCTTCCAGCGCGTGGCACACGTATGAACTTGAGTCAGCAGTGTGGGGAAGGAAGAAGAGATGGACAGATAACATAGATAGAAAAGAAAAAGAATGCTCGGAGCTGATAGCTCTGCTGGCGTAAGCTGCTCTGCAAACGCAATTATGAAACCAAAAACGAAAGTTGCGGTGTCTAAGCCTGAAATTAGTAGTATATGAGCGGCCTTCGTCAGAAATAAAGAAAACGTTTCCAGCAGCAGCGTTGCGATGGCTGCATATTTGCACTTAACAACTGTGAGGCGCTAGCTCGTTGAGAGCCGTATTGCTGACGCAGTAGTGCCTGCAATTAAGCACGCTCAGCAAACGTTGCCAGCCTATCGCGCTTTGAGAGCAGCCCGAAAGGTGCCCAGGTAAAGAAAAAAGAAGAGAAAGAAAGAAAGAAAATAATGAAAGGAGATGAACACAAGAAAAGACACACACGCACACACACACACACACACACACACACACACACACACACACACACACACACACACACACACACACACACACACACACACACACACACACACACACACACACACACACACACACACACACACACACACACACACACACACACGCACACACACACACACACACACACACGCACACACACACGCACGCACGCACACGCAAGAATGGGGCAGGCTGCGAGACGTTAATCCCGTTAGCTGCGTAGCATTGCGGAGTGCAATAAACGGATGGAGGGATAAGACGCGAGGAAAGTGCGATGCGCACTCCCTCACATGGAAGCCTACAACGCTAACAGGCTATTGTTTAGACGTGCTGACGCTAGCGCAAGTCGCACTAAGTTTTCTGCTAAGCCAACGACCGAAAATATTGTGCTGGCACAAAATATATCTAGTCCACTAACTTAATTGCGGAAATTCATGAAGTTTAGGAACTTACTTGAAATTTCCAGACATTCTGGGCGTATTATGGCGCGGAAAGTAAGGGCACTCCGTTCAATGCACGTTACACATGCATAACAAATGGGTGGATATATATATATATATATAGATATATGCATAATACGTGTGCCAGTGACGACTGACCCTGACCCAGTTTGTTAAATATAGGCCATTCCAGATAAAATAACAGAATTTCCTAACCAAGCTTAATGTTAAATTATATATATATATATATATATATATATATATATATATATATATATATATATATATATACATATATATATATATATATATATATATATATATATATATATATATATATATATATATACATGGGGGGGGTGTAATATGTTTATCTATGCCGTAATGCTACCTATTCAACCGCCAAAAATTCTCAAATTAGGTTTTATGTTTATGAAAAAATTCAGAATTTTCGAGAATGGCCACACGCAAACAAAAATCGTCGTACACTTTGTTCATATTTACAGAGCGTACTTTTCTACCTTAAATCTCGTCAGACCATCAAAAACGTGCACAACAATATTAGTGCTCACAACCTGAAATTTATGTAATTTCACTTGTGCCGCTCTTTACGGGCAGCGCAGTGGCGCCTATGCGATGTCACCACAGGCCTTACACGACGTGTTAAAATCTTTCAAGCATGCCCGAAATTTCGGCGCATCCGCGTACAAGTAAAACTCTTGCTTGGGCTAGTTGGTTCATGCTTGAAGTAGTAAAGGCAAGGCGCAAAAGACCAGGACTTAGGGAGAAGAACACAAACGACAGGCCAGTCATGTGTAACGTAAGAAAACTGTCGAAGGAGTCCAAACACAACGCTAAGCCTTGCTATCGCTGTCGGTACATCTCTCTGTCTCCTTATACTACGGCATGGTGAAAAGAAAAAGATAAATCCATCCTACTCGTGCGTTAATAGAATATCGAAACTATGTCGACAAGACGGCGCGCGAGCCCTTCATTATTCTGCTTGACAGCCATCGTTGGTGCTCGTTCGGTCAACATGCTCTTTCGATAACGCTAGGCAGCCGACATCATAGTGAATTAGTAAGCGGCACAACGTTGGCAGTGGTAACAAGACCGGTCCACTTTACTAGTATGGCCCTTCGCTCGTTTCTTGTTATTCATTCATTCATTCATTCATTTTATTCAGATATGTGTATGGGTTTTGTGAAATGCTAACGAGGTGAGGCAAAATCAGGCAGGTACAAGCATCCGTCCTGACTAGGCCTGCACTCCCGGTCTGATACGTAAGTACGTAAAGCAACAGCATTAAGAAAAGAGGTAATGATCCACGAGAATATATACTATATTACACTGAGATCACATATTACAAAAGGGTACTGATAAACTAAAAAATGACAAACATAACTTAGAAGCTGGCCAGAAGTGCATATTGAACACAGAGTACAGGTGTATACCCTTGCAACTTTTTTTATAAGATCGTGCCAGCGTCGATCGGAGAGCCGACCAGCACCGATGACGAAGTGAGTCATCGAAATGGCCGAGAATACGCGCGTACACGCAAAGAACAGTGCAATGAAAGTGTCCTCGGCTAAGCTGTTCAGCTAGGCGGAATTTCTCCCTGCGCTTTCTGTGGCATTATGTGCTTCTGTCTTCTCAGTTTTCAAAAGATTATTGAAATTCCGGGGTATTTATTACATGACAAGGGCACCATATCATAATGGTGAATGCTGTAGTCGGACACTCGATTTATAGGGATCGCCTTGAATTCTTTAACATGCATCCAATGCACGGCACACGGGCGCTTTTACATTTTACATGCGGCTGCCACCGGCGGGATTTGATGCCACTCCTCCTGGCTTAGCGACGCAGCGCGAAAGCCACCACTCCACTGTGGCGGGTCTCGCTTCATTTTCATTTTAATGGACCCCTGACGCAGATCATTGCTTAAAGCCCCGTGGGGTGCATTACACACGCGTGTTGACGTGATAGCTATCGCGCGCAGTGCGAACGCATGTGGAAGATCTTTGCGTCGTGGCAGAGACTGGTTGTTATTAGATGGCCATATGAATACTATTAAAAATATATGGCTATGATGAACTATACAACCTGTCTAGAACTCAATTCCATTACGAGTGTTGGGACGAAATGTGGGCTAAGATTGAACATCAGTGGGAGACTCTTCAAGTGGACACCGACCTTGCCCTTAGTTTCTACGACTCGCTTGCTGAGGTCGTCTAGGCTGCCGGAGGCATTGCTTCCTATTGAATCATCGTATGAATACAAAGTAGGAAACGTTGTCTCTTGTCCACTCTTGTCCTTGCAGTTTATTAAGCTGCAGAATAAGGTTATGCTTCGGATGAAGGCAACATGTCATCATCAATACGACATCGCGGAAACAGGTACGAGGAAAAAAAAAAGTCAACATCTTCAATCTTTTCAAGTCCATTGATCAGTTGCAGCGCCCCAATACTTTCATATATTTGTTCAAAACGAAAACAACAACAAAATAACAAATAAAGAAAGAAACCAAAACAAATAGGCAAATGTTAGAATGACAAAGTAAATGAAGCCAGCTGCTTCTGTGGGCGTATCTAAACTTTGCCGTCGCCCAAACGCTCTACCTGGCTTTAAGCGATGTGCTCTGTGAGGCGTCGCCAAAAATGGAAGACAGGAACAGATAACGGGGCAGAAACAGCAGGGGTAGACTCCGCCTAGCGGAACAGCGTAGCCGGGAATAATTGTGCCAAGCTACACTTTTGGTGCCCGCGCCTACTCTCAACAATTATACGCGGATGCGCTCCTTCATACGGCGCCGAGCAGCTTTCCGGTCTAGAGTCACTCTACTCCGGTCGACACTCACGCGATATTATTAAAAAACAAACTGCAAGGGTGTACGTAGATTGGTGTCCAGAGGTAATGTGGTAACGCAGGGTTTCTGCTTTATTTTTGTCTTGTGTGCACTTAGGGGTTTCTGTGCTTTCGGTATACGTGCGTGTTACATGGTGAGAGGGGTATAACCTCAGTTCGAAACTATGTTTTGGAGTGCCCGGCTTTAATGTAGCGCACCTTCCCGTTTGTCGGCAGTTATTCAACAATACAGGAACGGAGCCGAGACACATTGTACACAGGGTGCGTAACTGGATGAAAGTAACGCTAATCGCTCGTGTTGAAAAGGCATCATAATTTTGTTATTGCTATAAAAAGCTTCTGCCTGTTTCAAAAATCTTTAACATAGAAAGATAAACGCCACGATCGAGAACTGTACAAACGTTGATTGAATGCGTCCGGTACGTTGTCGTGGGGTTTAGAAATACTATCCATGTGAGTCATACATCTTGCGAGGAAGGTTAGGGTTACTAAATGACGTGAGCTTTCGTTGAACACTGGTGAATTATACTGCTTAACTAAGCCGGTAGCACTAAAAGATGAGCAAACGATGGAAGTCCTATGTTTATTTCTCTAAAAATCAGGGCTTCTCCAGATGATTTTTAATAGATTCTCAAGAATGGTTATTTAGCTAGAATGAGTTTTGTTGAAAGATTAAAATGTCGCAAAAACACGCTAACTACCATTTGACAGAAAGTGATAAAAAAATTTATGTCAAATGAAAAGTGTAGAAGTGAGCCATTTTCAGTTTAACATAATTTGACCCAATCATACCAAGTTCGATCACTACGAAAATGCCTCCTCTGTAAGCAGCAATAACTTACGTTTATAGTTTCCCAGTAATCAAAGTATAGCTTAATTTTGTCACTTAGTGGCGTGTTCGTTGCATAAAAGAGACCAGTTATGTGGTTCCTAACGTTTAATTGATTAAGCGATAACCATAAGTTTAACTCATTACGTCAATCATTCAGCTGCTGTTAGCATATAATCGCTCACGCGTTCGCACAACCATACATTCGTGATACATTTCTGCGTCACTGAACACTTTACGTTCTATAAAACAATGTGATTTTGTCAGCACGTGGTTCCGTTTGTCAAAAGCGGTCGAATATGCTATTACACCTCAAGAAACGTAGCGGCGTTTTTTAGGGCTTTGCGCATCAAAGAGGTCCAACGCCAAGGTCCCAGGATTTTGCCTTCCATAAATGGCTTGTTGTCTGATTTCCCTAAAGCAGCCCGAAAGGCAACCCTCTGACTTTTCGTATGATTGGAAGTCACACATGAAGCGGTTAAAGCCACTTCTATTCCACATGTTATCCTGAACGCTGCATTGAGTCTGTGTGTGCGCTTGAAAAGTGCGACCTTCTCATTTTTCAACCCCCTTCCCGCTTCCCCCACTGCAGGGTAGCTAATCGAGCTCGGCCTGCTTAACCTCCCCGCCTTTCCCTTGTCGCTTCTCTCTCCATGTCAGCACGCGTCTTGCCGTGGGCCACTCCTCCGCACTCCGGTTCTCTCATCTACCTTACAGCATCAAGTTTTATGGGCCACACTGCACTTACCTGACCTATTTATACCTGCACGCGCGCCCCCTCGCTAATCAAGCGTCTGCCTCTGCCCGTCTTTACAGCATTCGTCGTTGCTTCGCATTCCGGTTAACGTTCGACTAGAGTTCACTGCACGCGCGCGTGCATGCCCCTTCCCCCCTCCCCCCCTCTTAATCATCCTCCCCATTCTTTGCGGTCGCGTCTCGCAGCCGACGCCGCGTCTGCGAGCAGGGTTGCCCAGCGCCGTACGGCAGCAGCGAACACCAACCCACGCAAGCACACGCGTTGCTTTATTGGGAAGCCCACGTCAGAAGCTTCGTCCCGGGAGGCCGAACCCAGTGCTGAGGGTGGGTGGGGGGAGAGGGGAAGAAGGGGGTGGGGCACGTTTCAACCGGTGTCGTGCGCGAGCCTGCGCGTGCGTTCGTTCGTCTGTGCGCTGCTGCTGCAGTCTCCAATCGATGCGCGCGTCGGCTATTTTTAGGAAGACGGCGGCCCGCGCCGCCGCCTGGGCCGCGCGTTTTCTTTCTGCCTCCTCTTTTCTGCATCTTCCCTTCCACCTCAATCTCCGTCTTTCCTCTTCTTCCCTTTGCATTTCTTTTATGGGTCACATCTTCTTTACTCTACGTTCTCTTTAAATTCTCATCTTCTTCACTTTCTATGAAAGCGTGCGCTCCCTTATCTACTGTTCAGTCTTTCTTTTTTTTTTCACTGCCGTCTTATCCGTTTCTTCTTCCCAACGCTTGCACAGGTGTTTTCCTTCCAACCGCTGCAAACCGTGTGTAGCATCGCAGGTTTTGTGTTTTCTTCTTTTCATTGCTCACACCGTCTTCCTGTTTTTCGACTCAATCACTTTTACATTTTCAAGGCGTCTCTCGATTCCTCCGACGCGAGGCGAACGTGCGGGGCCCTTCGTCATGGATGAACGATCTTTCATTCTGCCAGCTTTTCCTTCACTGTTTTATTTTTTTCGTCTTGTTTTCATCATCTGTGCTCACAACGCCGCAATGTCGTTCTATATCTGTCTGTGTTTTCTTTGTCTGATGCCTGCGTTTCGACATTCATGTCCGTTTACCTCGTTTCGGAGTGAAGCTCCGCTCCCACCCGGAGCCAAGATTTTAGGGCTCAGCTCGAACGCGTGGCTGCCGGCAAGACGCGTCTGCTTGTTTGACTTTCGCTCACTCAGCTGACATATTTGGAAACGCAAGATGGTCCGTTGAGGGCATGATATCTTTTTATATACGAAGACGTCGGCAGTGTCACGGTGCAGTGAACGAAATAAATAAATAAATAAATAAATAAATAAATAAATAAATAAATAAATAAATAAATAAATAAATAAATAAATAAATAAACAAATAAACGAGCAAGCAAAGTACAGGCATCGTCAAAAGGGTGTGGGACAAAGCAAGCATGAATAACATAGTCTCCAGTGTGTGCATTGTATCGCATGAATATTTTATCGCGATCCTTAAACTCAAGTGTTCAAAATGGGGAATAGGATTGCAATGCTTTTACGTAAATCCTTTGACGGAATCTCAAGGTGGTAGAAGCTCTAAAGGATAATGTTAGCTCGGCCAGATTCCTACCTTACATTTCTGAAATACGAAACACGCTGCTTCTTTCTGAAGCTCGTGCCGTTGTCGAAGCGCTACGTTTCGTATTCCTACCTCCATCAAGGTGTATGAGCAACTAGGTTTTCTCACCAAATGGATGAGCAAAAGCCGAAGTAAAAAAAAAATGAAGGCGGTACTCCATTCCGGCGGCTGCTGCGTATGGCGCGGGCCATATCCTAAAAGCGATCTGCGAATTCGCGTTGAAGCGAGAGGCGGGACGAAGGTCCATTCGCTCGCTGCTGCTTCCGCGCTTCCTGACTCCAGCGTTTTGACAGCGAGCCTCGGCGGTAATCGATAATAATAATAATAATATTTGGGGTTTTACGTGCCAAAACCACTTTCTGATTATGAGGCACGCCGTAGTGGAGGACTCCGGAAATTTTGACCACCTGGGGTTCTTTAACGTGCACCTAAATCTAAGCACACGGGTGTTTTCGCATTTCGACCCCATCGAAATGCGGCCGCCGTGGCCGGGATTCGATCCCGCGACCTCGTGCTCAGCAACCCAACACCATAGCCACTGAGCAACCACGGCGGGTGGCGGTAATCGAGTGAGATGTACTTATGTTTGCTTGTGCGTGCGTGACACCATACCTGTTAATTTAGTTAGCGAAGGTTTACAAGTTTATACGGCCAATAAAACGACTATCCTTACTTCGTAGAACTGTCTACTAATTTGCTATCGAAATCGATGCTTCTCCTTTTGGGCGAAATGGCGGCTTTCTTTTAACCCCGCCTCCAGATACCTGATGTTAGAATACCTGGCTGACTAGCATGCTATAGGGCCCTGCTTGCGACGTGTTTTGTTACGTTGCGTCTCGTGGCATCGCAACTTTTGTTTTATGTTTCTAGGATTCCGCGCAGATTAGGTGGCCAACATTTAATCCGACGTGGTTACTAAACAACACAATGTATGAAAAGCATCCGATAATACGCATATCATCCGCGACAACGGCGTTGTTGTCGATTGACAGAGAGGAAATGCGCTACCGCATCGCAAAGCAGGAATCTGCCGGTAGCGCGGCTAATAAAATGCGGACAGTGGAGTGCTTGCTTTTGGGCAGTCTAGCAAGGAGAAATGGGCACAGCTATTTTGCACCAGCTCCAATTTTCCGCGTCCCCCCAAAATTGGCCCGTCACGCCCGACGGGCAAAGCATTGAAAGGCTTAGCAAGGTTTAGCAAGCAAGGTTTAGCAAGGTCTAACGCAGACGCCATAGCAAGGTTTAGCGCAGCACCGAATCTCCTCAGACGGCGTTTTTAGAATACGCGGGGGCGACGTCCTGGCGAGACAGCACGCAAAACTGCAGCTGCGCAGAGTATAACTCGCCACCTGACAGCTGTTAGTTGTCTCACAACGCTTACGTTATGAGGAGCGCTGCCACCGGCGTTGCATGCGTTGAACTTCAATGAGATGATGCGATGATGCTGAAGGAAAACCGTGAGCGTTTGTAGGTTGATGAGTGCTGTCCGTACCACGTGGACCACTGTATGCATCACGGTGTGGTACATGGCCACAGTTGCAGAGCGAGAAAAAAAAAATTGGAGGACGCTTAAGCTTCGCCTTCAAGGGTGGGACGCGACAGCGTTCCCGTCGACCCGCCAAGGGGTATAAGACAATGCGCTACGGCACAGCAATCACTTACGATGCGCCCCGCATCGGACTTAGCGCCCACCTATCACGCGGTGAGCGTCGAGCAACGCAGCGTTCGGCGCGGCAACGAAACGTGCGCCTGAGCGAACGAAACGAACCAAAGAACTCGGTGTCTCGGAGGGGAAACGATCTACGCCAGCCAAACGTCGTGATCGGCACGGGCAGAGAGATAGATAGTAATCTAAACCGGGAGCACGGCGAAGCGTCGTCAGGGGAGAGGGAGTCCCGCGACGCGCCTGGCAGCGGTCCCAATGCGCGCGCGGCGCGCCTCCTGTCGGGGCAGCGCCGTACATTGAGAGGAGGGGGTCTTCTGTGTTTGCCGCAAGATGACTCTGCGTGTGCGGAAAGCGCAGAAGAAATGCAGCGGAAACGCACTTCGCAACTCGTGTAATTGTGACTTCTGTACGTTACATGTTCATAATTACCGATATACACCGCAGTATAACTTTCCACGGCTCGTTTCGAAGGCAACACCGCATTCACTAGAGGCGCGTTTGCACCGCTTGGAAGCATCGAACTCGTGGCTGAGTGGTAGCGTCTCCGTCTCACACTCCGGAGACCCTGGTTCGATTCCCACCGGGCCAATCCTGGAAGTTGCTTTTTATTTATGAAGCGCCTGCCGTGATTTATCGCTCACGGTCAACGCCGCAAACGCCGACACCGACGCCGACGACACCGGCTTTTCTGCGACACGAGCTCCTTAACGCTATCGCGTTAAAAGTGATAGTGCGCACAACACTGGTACAGCAATCATACCAGCAGCGGAAGGCCGAAAGTTGCCCCTTGCTGCTCTGCAGGGGCAATCGAGCGAAGTGTGAGGGTGAGTCATCTTGGCTTCCGTCGTTCTTACGCGCAAGCGCACACGCCCCCTCTTTGACATCGGCGAGATTACGCGCGTCGCCACGAGAGAAGCGAGCGCCGGAGGAGGGAGGCGCCTGGAGATGGAGAGAAGAGAATCAGCAAAACCGCGCCGGGTTGACCTCCTCTGACAGTGAATTTCTACGGGTTCAGTGTGAGCTATGGAGATACCGGGTTCGTCTCGTGATCGAGAGGCCGAGTGCCGAGCGAGAAGGACGGCGCAGCGACACAAGCGGTGGCAGGCCGAACGCGAGTCATCCGACCCCCTAGCGGTCGCCAAGCACCGGGCAAGGGCTGAACAAGTCCGGCAAAAGTCGACCGACCCCCAAGTAGTCTTGGCGGGCCCAGGAGGCTCCAGAAGAGGAAGGAGAAGAAGCGAGGAATGAATAGTGTGAAAAGTACACTGCCAAATTGCTTGAAAAAATAAAGGCTGTGCATTTCCTTACAGTGTATCATCACATTTCTCACTGGCACTTTACACTTTATGAAATATCGAGAAATGGACATAAAACATGCAAAATAAACAATAAGCCTTGAAAAAAAATCCGCCGTACTTAAACACGGTCAAATATTTTTTAATACGTTCTACGCGTAATGCGCAGAAAATGGAATAACACCCATAAGCTTGCGCATAACCCGCGTTCAGGAAGTGTAGCGTCACTGTCACCTTTTGCTGGCAAACGCACTGCACGTCACTCCCGTCTCTGGAAGCCTTCTAATTATCATCACGCGGGCCGCACGTGTATAGCCGATAGCGAGACAGCACGACGGTGGCGGCGCCGACGGCGTGAACGCGCATCGAATGTCCCCTATGATTGCTATCACGATATTAAGTCACTACAAAAAATAAACCACATTGAAAATGATGCCAAAACTGAACGGTACTGTTTTTATTTTATTTAAATTTTATTTATCTATTATCATTTTTTTATTTGCTGCGGTAACGCAAGCTATAACCCCTAATGACCACACTGAAGAGGACTGAAAAGCGGGCTCTGCCTGCTTAACTCTACAGTGAAAGTCTCCAGATTAACGCCTACCGCATGGGCTTCATTAACATACACCTTGATCTAAGCACACGAGCATTTTATATTAATTTTTTTTTTTGCAATTCCACGTCTTCGCAATGCAATCACCAGGGCGGCAGTCAAACCCGTGATCTAGCGTTCATTTAGCTTACCTGTATAGCTGATCTTATATACCACTAATAGAAAGGAGTAATGCACATATTTTTATGAAGTTATGTTATGAAGTTGTGTTTGAAGTTGTGTTTTTATGAGAGTGCGTTTGTAAAGTGTTATGTGACTTTACTGATTGCTTCGTCAAATGTCGGATCAATAAAAAGGCGCTTAGTGCTTAGGCTGACCGGAAAAGTTACCTCTATATACATAAGAAGGCAACAATAAAATGAATTCAATTTAATTGAATAAGAAGAACGCCATAGCTACTAAGCCCCCACCGCAGGCTCCGCAAAGAAGGGAGAAATGTCTGAATAAATCTGAAAAACAATAACAAAAACATAAACAATAGAATTTAAAGACAACAGACAATGAAGCCAAGGAAAGTATCGGCGAAATTAACTGTGGTTGAAATTAGAATGTAGAAAATAATGAAGAAAGGGAAATGAAAGTGGACGAAAAGATAACTTGTCACCGGTGGGAGCCGAAACCACAACATCCGTATTAAGCGTGCGTTGCGCTACCATTTGTGCTGCGGCGAATTTGAACCACACTCGAATTTCAAGCAGAGTTAATTTCCGCGATTCTTTTCTTGGGGTGATGATTGACCAAATCCAGCCCTTCGGTTCCCGTTCTTCTTTCGTTTAACCACAAGAAAAAGAAGACATGGATTGGGTAAATACGACTCGTGGGTACGAGCTATGCTTGGAGGCAACAACAACAAAGCTGCCTGAAGGTCTAGATTACGTATTATTGAATTCTTTCGTTTAGGCTAAATTTCACGCGCAATTTTAGTGCTTTTGGGATCCTTGCTATGGCGTTTGTACAAGCAAACAAAAAGAATGCATAAACTGAAAGCGAAAAGCACTGAAGGAAAGCTTACTGAATTGCAAAGAAGGGATAGAGAGGGAGAGGAAGCCTTCACCGCACCGTACTGCCGAACACGTCCACGTCAAACAACACGAAAGAAAACGTGATGTCTGGGCAAATCCTCGCACCGATACTGCCATACGTTCACGTCTAAAAAAAAAACAAAAACAAATTTGAATGTTACGGCATCATTCGCCTCGTCGTTATCTAAAAAAAGAGAGCTAATAAATACAGCGCTGGAGATGCACACGGCGCTGGGCGTATTGACAGTAAGAGATGGGAGCCCGGGTGTTTACTCGCATAACGTTGTCGGCTCCGAACCAAGTTTGCTTAGCACGGTCTCGCAAGACAGAATGAGGAGGCACGGGTGGGCTTTGTAAGTTTGATGCGCCTTACGACAGCTGTCTGTTTTGCCGCTTCGAGAACGCATCGGTGGCAGCAGAACTTGTTGAGACCACATGTTTTTTTTTTCTTCGAAGCTTTCTTCCGCACGTCATAAAGGCTATCATTTTTGGGACACATCGAATCCCAGTCAGATGCGGAAGGAGCCTTTAGAGCGAAGTTATAGAAGCAGGGCATTTCTACGCGTCGTTCTTTTTTTTTTTCTGCGGGGGATGGTGCTCAGATTGGATGTTGATTAAATACACACTGGGGCAGGTTAAAAGAAATCTAATATACTTGCTGGAAGCAGCGTGACATACATTTTATGTTTGCTTTACATTATGCGCCAATCATAAGCCATGGGTATTGAGTAAACACATTTTTCTCGTTCTGGTTAGCGAACTCCAAAACGCGATGCCTAATAACTTGTGCCGCACGAGCTTCATATTGCGAGACATATCTCGTCTACGAACAGATGCGGTAAATACAGAAGACGGCGCAAAGTAAACGTTGCAGCTTCGCTTGCGCTGAAGTATGCGAAATTTCAAACACGCCACGAGGTAAGCAAACATCCACTATCTCGAAAGAGTGTGTGTGGCTGCCTTTTTTATTGCCAAAAAATGAGTCTTCTTTCTTTTTTAAATGCACGAAGAAAAAATGGCTGTGGCTTAGGTAAGGTTAAGCCCAGGATGCGAAGCATACTAGCCTTTATTTTAGTTGTTGAACCACTGTTTAGCCTGGTGAACTGCTGTTGCTTGGCTATATTTGGTTCTGCTAGACGAAGAAACAACTCATGCATTACTGCTTCGCCTTCAAGAGTGGAACGCGACAGCGTTCCCGTCGACCCGCCAAGGGGTGTAAGACAATGGGCTACAGAGCAGCGACTACGCGCCCCGCATTGGACGCGGTGAGCGTCGAGCAAAGCAGCGTTCGGCGCGGCAACGAAATGTGCGCCTGAGCAAGAGACGCACGCCTTAGAAACAGCTCGTTTCTAAGGCAACACCGCATTCACTAGAGACGCTTTTGTACCGCTTTGAAGCATCGTACTCGTGGCTCAGTGGTAGCGTCTCCGTCCCACACTCCGGAGACCCTGGTTCGATTCCCACCCAGCCCGTCTTGCAAGAGTTGAGCCAAAGCCACTTCTCCTCTGTCGTGACGTCACGGTGTCACGTGGTTTCATGGCGACACCGCCGCGCCTGAGGAGCTGGGTTGAGCTCTCGTAATATGCTTCGCATAAAAAATGGACCGAGCTACGTGCGTCAATAAAACAATCGATGGTTTAAATTACAAAACAAGAATCGCTCCGCTTACGCACGCAGTTCGGGGCGCAAGCGATGCGGGAGAACCTCCGCATCATCCAATTAATACAGCGAGACGCTTGTTGCCGTGGGTATCTTATTTTATGTTAATCTGCGGGGAAGCTCCGAATAGGCGACGTCACGGCAGCGACAGAAGAACGTGGCGGGCCGAATAATCTTTCGCAGCTTACGGACAACAACGAATACCCGCTGCTCTGACGATATCGAGGGTGTGGGTTCGATTCCAGCCGCGGCGACCGTATTTTGATGGGGGCGAAACGCAAGGACGCTCGTGCATTTAAAGTTATGTGCACGTTAAAGAAACCCAGGCGGTCAAAACCATGCATTTCGGTGTCCACCACTGCGGCGGGCCTCGTAAGCAGATCGCGGTTATGGTTTGCAAAACCCTTGCAGATTTAGTTTAATAACGAAGCGGCAGTGAGACAAATGGGGCCGTTATTTTCGACGATTGTGGCAAGATACTCACGCGTAAGAAAAAAAAAATACAGGTCTGTGTAATGACAGTCGTTATTTCAGAATGCACACGTACGTGTCACGCCGTTCTTCTGTATTTGTTTTGTTTCATTTGCGCTGTTATTTTTTTCTTTTGCAGTAAGGCATTGCTCCATCGACTTCTTGTTCTTGCTTACAATACTGCGCAACAGTGTTGCGCAAAGTACCGCGCCCAATTTGTTATGTACGTGTTCCTCATGAACTTTTTAGCTACGTTTTAATCCCCCATAGATGCGCGCGTGTAGTAACGTTTCCTGCTTTCAATTATTATATAAGACATGTGCGAAAGCGGGCCACTTTAGAGCCACATTCTGCAGAACCAGCGTCAATAAAGCAATCGTATGTATACGGAAATGATACAATGAAATAAAAAAGCAAAATGGAAATCTAAAGGGCAGTGCGGACGCTAACATAAACTGCACCGCCATTAGCGCTTGGAAAATGGCGCTTCTTACGTTCGCCAGCTTTGCCCGAGTCTTGTGGACTAACACTACCATCACACCCAACAACAGCCAGTTGTAATGTGAAAACCATAAGAGTTCTGAGGCGTGGAACTGTTCTTCGAGAAGAGAGAGAGAGAGAGAGAATGAAGAGGAAAGGCAGGGAGGTTAACCAGATATGAGTCTCCGGTTTGCTACCCTACACTGGGGATGGGGGAGAGGGGTTAGAAAGATGACAGAGAGGGAAACGTAAAAAAAAAACGAACGCGCACACATGGAGACACACACACAAAAGGCGTTCCAGTTAAAGTCGTTCACACAGGCCGGTAGATCGCAAGAAGCGCAAAAGCGCTTGCACGGCCTTCTTCTGTGACGGTAGGTCCTTTCGATGTTGCAGAATTCTTTTTTCGGATAGCGGTTGGTCGTCCAGTTGGTCTAGTTCCTGGCTGAGGCATACCCTCTGTGGACTGTACTGCGGGCAGGTGCACAAAATATGGCCAATTGATTCTTCATGGCCGCAGTGGTCACAGGTTGGGGTGTCGGTCATCCCTATGTGGAAGGCATAGGCTTTAGTAAAGGCAACGCCCAACCAAAGTCGATATAAAAGCGTGGCGTCTCTACGGCGAAGCTGTGATGGCGCTCGAAGACCTAATGTTGGATTAAGTGAGTGCAGTCGCGGATTTCTTAAATGTGGCTCATTCCATTGCGACCCGGTGCACTGCCGAGCAAGTAGGCGGAGCTTCCGTGCAGCGTCAGTTCTAGAAAGAGGAATGGGGACGTGGCGCTCCTCAGTATGGGCTGAGCGGGCAGCGTGATCTGCCCGTTCATTGCCGACAATCCCGCAGGGACTTGGAAGCCACTGAAAGGTTATGTCGTGGCCCGCATCACTTATATGGTGTAATGTCTCTGTAATATGGAATATTAGTTGTTCGTGCGGTCCGCGTCGTAAAGGTGACAGTAGAGACTGCAGTGCCGCCTTCGAGTCACAGAATATTGTCCATTTGTGTGGCGGTTCATCACCAATGTGATGAAGAGCAGTAAAGAGCGCTGCGAGCTCTGCTGCTGTCGATGTTGTCGCGTGGGTCGTCTTAAATTTGATTGTTGTAGCTTTCGCTGGTATGACGATTGCCGCCGCGGAGCTGCTTGGAAGGACAGATCCATCAGTGTAAATATGCGTAGAGTCACGGTAGTTCTCGTACAAATATAGTAGCGTGAGCTGTCTAAGGGCTGGTGATGACAGATCAGCTTTTTTCGAGATACCAGGTATTGCGAGGTTGATTTTCGGCTGAGCCAGGCACCATGGAGGGATCGAAGGTCTCGCAGCCGGAGTGAAACAAGCTGGCAATGATTCATCATATGCAGTTATCGTTTGGCTGAAAGATGTGTGTGGCCTGTCCGCTGGTAGAGAGGCTAAATGGTGACGAGGAGTCCTGGCTAGATGCCTTATATGGGTCCTGAGTACTTCAATTTCAATGTGGGTCTTGACAAGGTGGTCTCTAGCGATTGCTATCGTAGCCACTGTTGAAGCACTCTGAGGCAGGCCTAGACAGATCCGGTGCACTTGACCCTGAAGACTTTGTATAGTGCGTAGATTCGTTTTGCCTGTGTTGTTTATTGCTGGCAAGCTGTATCGCAGAAATCCCAGAAAAAGCACCCTGTACAGTTGTAACATGGCACTAGGCGACATTCCCCAGGTCTTGCCAGCGAAAAATTTGAACAGGTGGCATATGCCTGTCAACCGTTTTTTCACGTAAGATATGTGTGGGCTCCATGACAAGTCCCTGTCGATTATGACACCTAGAAACTTGTACGATCGGACCCGTCGTATTACTTGGCCATTTATCGTTACACTGTAGTTTGCCATGTGTTTGCGCGTAAATGGCACCAGTGCGCATTTCTCGGAGGAAATTTCGAGGCCTCGATTACGGAGGTAGACAGCAGTTTGTGTCGCGGCTTTCTGAATTCTCGCTCGCAGCTGTAGGCGTGTTACTGCAGATGTCCATATGCAGATGTCATCCGCGTACATTGATAGCCTGACTGTGGTTGGCACGTCCTCAAGGAGAGCAATTAGTGTTAGATTGAATAACACGGGGCTAAGTACACCGCCCTGGGGGACGCCGCGGTAGCTATAATGTAGAGAAGTATGGCCTTCCTCGGTGCTTACAAAAAAGGATCGCATAGATAGATAGCTCCGTATCCATTGAAACATCCGACCACCCACTCCTACCTCTGCGAGAGCAGAGAGGATGGCTTCATGCGTAACGTTGTCATACGCCCCTTTAACGTCGAGGAATAAGGATGCGCAGAGACGCTTACGGCGTTTCTCATGTTGAATGTAGGTGACCAGGTCGACGACGTTATCGATCGATGATCGACCGCGTCGGAAGCCCGCCATGGCATCTGGGTAGGTGTTGTGGTACTCCAAGTACCACTCCAGGCGTCCTAGGATCATCCTCTCCATTACTTTGCCCACACAGCTCGCCAAAGCGATCGGGCGATATGAGGAGAGCTCCAACGGCGACTTGCCAGGCTTCAGCAGTGGAACAAGGCGACTTGTCTTCCAGGTTGTTGGTAGCGTGCCATTTCTCCAAGATTCATTGTACACCTCAAGAAGAACCTCTCTCGCTCGCTCCCCCAGGTGACACAAAGCTCGGTAGGAAATTCCGTCAGGTCCTGGCGCTGATGTGCGGCTACACAAAGCTAATGCTGCCTTAAGTTCGTGGATCGAGAATGGTAGATCCAACCGGTGATCACGTGGTGGCGGACAGCTGCTCGAAGGCGATGGAATGTTGGTAGCTGTGAGTTGGCCGGATAATCTGGCGCAGAAATCCTCTGCCACGTCAATCTCCGATCTCTTTTGAGAGAGGGCAAGTGCCTTGAATGGGAATCGCTGTACGGGAAGTGTCCGCAGTCCGCGCACCGTTCTCCATAGTTGCGATAAAGGCTTGCGTGGATCTAGCGACTCACAGAAGGCAGCCCAACGTTGCGATTCGAGCTTGTCTAACCGGCGCTGTATCTTCTTTTGCGTGCGCCTGGCGGTCCGTAGATCGTCCATTGTTTTCGTACGTCGGTATCTTCGTTCAGCACGTCGTCGGATTGCTCGAAGTCGTTCTAGTTCCACATCATAATCATTAAGTTTCGAGGAGCATGTTAGAGTACGCATAGTGTCTTGCACCACGCTCTTGATTGCCTCTTCCAAGTCGAAAGATGGATTGGCGTCGCAGTGTTCTTCCATAATAGACTGAAATTTAGGCCAGTCCACTCTTTGGATCGTATCCCGTATTTTGGAAGCGGTCAATCCTCTGATCTTGATGTACGTGGGGATATGGTCGCTTCCGTGCGTCTCTATGTCCACAAACCACCCTGCACGTCTGACTAGGCTTCGCGAGACGAAAGCCAAGTCAAGACAGCTGCTGTACGTGGAGCCACGTAAGAACGTAGGACTTCCATCATTCAGCAGCCAAAGTTCATTACTGGAGGCGAAAGATACCAGAGCTCTGCCTCTTGCGTTGATGATCGGACTTCCCCAGAGTGTATGATGGGCGTTGAAATCTCCAGTGATGACCCAGGGATTGGAAGTTGAGGAAAGGATGTCTCGTAGTCTGTTGTAATCAAATCGACTTGACGGAGATAGGTAGGCGCCTATAAAAGTGAAGGCCAGATTCTTTTTCCTTACGTTTAGGCATATATATTGATTACTGTCATTAGGTGGTACAGGCTGATGAGTGTAGGTGAGGTCACGGCGAATGAACACCAAAACCTTACTGTTTTCATAAACAGCTGACGACATAAATGATTCATATCCAGAAAGCCTGATTTTGTTCGATAAGTTCGGCTCGCAAATGACGATAATGGGAAACATATTGGCGAACACGAAGCGACGGAAATCCGAAAGGCGCGCTCTGAGTCCGCGGGCATTCCACTGAAAAATAGCTGCTTGTCGGACCTCTTCCCTAAAAGACCGTGGCTGTGGAGCCATGATCTACTCAAGGGTTGCAAGCACCGGACTCAGAGCGTCCAGTACTTGAAGCGCACTTCTGGCAGACGGTGTGTGCATGTTGCTTAGCAGCACGCGAATGGCATTCATTAAAGGCCTAATAAGTGCTATCACTTGCTCATCTGTTTTCCGCGACTCCTCGGATACAGCACCTTGCTGTACTGGGGGCGGCTTCTTCTGCGGCTCTTCTGGCGGTCGTGTACGCGGAAGTGGCGGCCATTCCTTTGTGGAGAGAGATCTGGCAGTTTGCTCCCTTCCAACATTGGTGATCGGAGTGCTGGAAACGTCCGCTGATGATGATGCTTGACGAGGGGACTTTTCCTGAAAGCTTGATGTTTTCCGCCGTGAAGACCGTTGTCGGTGACGTCGTCTTCGCCGTACTTTCACAGCCGCCTCTTTGTGGGTAGAGTTATCTCTCACCATTTGCTTAAGAATGGTGAACTCTTTCTTGATCTGGGGACAGTCTTTGGAAGAGGCGCAGTGATCACCTTGACAGTTAGGACACTTGAACGTGGTTGCGCTGCAGTTGTCTTCTGAGTGGGGTTCGGCACATCGAGGGCACACGGCCGAATTTCTGCAAACACCCTTCACATGTCCAATCTTCTGACAATTGAAGCATTGCATTGGTCTTGGAATAAATGGTCGAACCTGGTGGCGAAAGTGGCCGACCTTCACGTAGGGTGGAAGGCAGTCGCCTTTGAAGGTTATCTTCACACAACGTGTGTTGCCGAGGCGACCAACATGCACAATCACGTTGTGTTCGCTTGCTGGTTTTATGAGAATTGGGAGGTCTGCATTAGATATTTCATTGTCAATGTCATAGATGACTCCAGTTATTGTGGCACCATTCGTTGGCACGATGGATCGGACCTTGATGTTTCCCAGCTGCGTTACATGTTGTAGTATGGTCAGTGCACTCGGGTTCATCACATCGATTGCCAGGATGTTTCGTCTAGTATTTATTCTGACATCCTTGATCTCATTTGGCACGGTGTTCTCTAGATACACGGAGAGTGCTTGCCTGTTGAGGACGCGCAGGTTGTCGGTAGCGTTCTGTGGCACAAACAGGATGGAGTGAGGCCATCGCTGAGGAGCTGTTTTCACAGTGTTCGAGCTGGACGCCGAAGATGAGTTGATAATTCTTCGTTTGGCCTTGCGGTACTGGACAAGTCGAAAGCTGTCCTCCGAGGACTCGTCACCTGATGCGCAGTACAGCTCCGTGTCCTCGCTACCACTTGACGTACTTCCTCGCTTCCTCGAACCGATGTCCGCGGGTGAACAGGAACCGGGAGGATCCTCGGGGTGTTGTACATCCATCACCGCGATGGAGGGGGCGGTAGACCCCACAGGTGCAGTAAGAAGTCCAGAAAAACACAGAGACGGGCGAGATGTGTTTCGCAAGAGAAGCACTTCGTCTTCCTTTCGAGAAGAGAACGCAAAACCACCAGTGTTGTCGTTTTGTGTTCTTTTCTCCTGTCCTCGTCTTTATTAACGCTTAATATGATATGCAGTAAACACTAACCTGGCCAAACTGAAGTTCTTCTGAAACTGTTGTGATCACAGAAATTAGCTTTCTTTACTGCTTTTTTTTTTGTTGAAGCGAAGAAAAATTTTGAAGGCAGGCTTTGTATCAATGCCGCAATAAAAAGAGAAGAGTGCCATTTTGAAGTGACATTTGACACTGTTGAGCAAAACTGCCGAATGACTTGATCGTGCTTCCGGTACTGGCGCCAGTGAAGACACTCCTTGCGTGCTTGTGACGTATTAATGTGTGCGCGGTGTTTTTTTTTTCTTTTCCGAGAAACATTTGGGGAATGTAAGATAGCCGACCCTGAAGAGGGTACGGCTAACGAGAATGGTGACAAATAAGAACGAAAGCAAAAGCCAGAGCGATTGAACTGCCCCTCACCAGGTCCCGTCGGAAACTTTAGTCATACACCCAAGGTGTCGAGCGCCATCTAGGAAACGCTCTGCCTCAACACTTCCCTTTTTCAAATTTATCCGTTCTCAGATGAGGTGGAGTAGTCTAAATGCCAGCTCTCCGTGCTTCCAGCCGCCGAGCTTCACTGCAAACGTTAACGAACTCTCTCTTTTCCTCAACCAGCGCTCGAAAACCACACCACGCGTGCCTTGTGCCATATATCGGAGTCTAGGTACCGCGTCAACGTTGCGTTATGAGCCCAACTTTCTCCATTTTTTTTATCGTCTTCTTCCCTTTATTGTATGCTGCGTGGTGAACTACCGGTGGCGGTGTTGCGTGTTCTGCACTAGATGAATTACCGAAGTCACTTGCTATAATCGATGATGACGTTGGAGGCATTCGGAGTGACGTGGACTCCCTTTAATTGTGACTTTGCCCCTCTGCATGGAAGCGATGCTCCCTCGAAATCAAAGTGCGCAAGCTGCCGTGTGAATGTACAGCTTTTTCTTTTTTGAATGTACCATGGAGTCCTTTGCACTCATGATTTCGAACGCGCGATTTACACTGCAGGTATGTGAGTGAGTGAGTGAAGTAACTTTATTTCGGTCCAGAGAAGACGCAGGGAAGACCCCGCGCCACACGGCTAGTCCCACGTGTTGAGGCTTCGTGCACACAAAACTATATAATGGGAGCGTTGCCAGGAACTCCCTTGCCTCACCCCCTCCCCCATGTCTTATGCCTTAAAAAAAAAGAAAAAAAAACCCCACTCCTTACACTATCGCTAATCTTGAAGATAGCAGCTGCGTTAGCTAAATGATCTTTTTCTGTCTAGTTTAACAGCAGATGGTAGACGCAAACTCAGACGACCCGTCAGTGGACTGCTTATTGATTCCTTTCCCTTTAGACGTATCCACACAAAACTTATTATCTTTTAACCAGACGCATTTGATCGGCAGCCCACAAAATTAAGGCGCGTGTAGTAATGATCCGTAGTTTTGCATTTTCGTTCTCGATTTGAAGCTAGTCTTGTATCCTATAGATGCTAGCCCTTCTGTGCTGCCAGAACGAAATGAAAATCGGGAAATTACGCCTGAGGAAATGGGTTGGTTAGGTCAAATTACGTACATGCAAGAAGGAGACTACACGAACGCCAACGGATTTTATGATACATGCGCAAATCTACATAAATACCGAGTCTGTGGGACGGGAACGGTGCTTAGTTCTCGCAGACGGCTATGAAAAATGGTACGTTCGACGGTGAAGCTTCCGCACTCAGCATCGTTAAGGGAATTTCTTAACCATAACAGTGGTTCAGTTGGTATATCATTCTGATGACGAGCGCGAGGCGGTGGTTTCAACTCACAGAGCCATGGCAAGAAATCATCATCATCATCATCATCATCATCATCATCATCATCAACATCAACAACAACAACAACATCATCATTATTATTATTATTATAATTAATAGTATTATGTGAACATACATTAACACCGAACAAAGAGAAAGAATAGGAAGGACGTAAAGAAAGGAGAGAAGAAAGACATCTACGAATGCAATGTGAAGCGGTTAATGACATGCTGTAAGTTTGCCCATTTCATTCCTGCGTCACCCGCCGTGGTTGCTCAGTGGCTGCGGTGTTGGGTTGCTGAGCAACGAGGTCGCGGGATCGAATCCTGGCCACGGCGGCCGCATTTCAATGGGGGCGAAAACACCCGTGTACTTAGCTTTAGGTGCACGTTAAAGAAAACCAGGTGTTCGAAATTTCGGGAGTTCTCCACTACGGCGCGCCTCATAATCAGAAGGTCCATGGTTTTGGCACGTTAAACCCGATAATTTTACATTCCTGCGTCTTTGACGTAAGGGTAGCTGGAGCGCACGCGTGTGCCGTGGCGCACACGTGCTCAGAAGTGTGACATGTCTTGGAGCGCTTTGTTAAAGCGAATAGCCATCCTTCGCTTATTTTTTTTTTCGGCCGTTTTCGTGATCGGTGAGTGAGTGAGTGAGTGAAGAAACATTTATTGTAGGTCCGGCGAGGACGCGAACTCGTCGCGCACCCGGCTAGTCCCACGTCGGGACCGGCAGGTCTAGCCCACCGGCCCGGTCGCGGGCACGCCGGACAGCCAGGATTTGCTTTTCCAGAGCGGGGCTACGCAGAAGCGAGTCCCACTCCTCCTTGCTGAACTTAGGGTATGTCGACCCGCACTCCCACAGCATGTGCGCTAGAGTAGAGGTCTGCCCGCAGGAGGGGCAGGTGTCGTCGCGATACACGTCCGGGTAAGCCTCGTGGAGAACGGACAGACACGGATACGTACTAGTCTGCAGAAGCCGAAGAGAAACGGCTTGCGCCCTATTCAACCTGGGGTGAGGGGGTGGAAAGACCCTTCTAGACATGTAGAAGAATTTAATAAACTCGTTGTGAGTAGCGGGAGCATCCCTGTGGCCGTAGGGAGGAGGGGAGTCGGTGCTTCTTGCAGAGGAAGCGCGGTCGGTGAGGTCACGCGCAGCCTCGTGAGCAGACTCATTCAGGTTCTGGGGAGCACCCTCGACCGACCCTACGTGAGCTGGAAACCAGTGGATGGAATGATGCGTGAGAGCATATCGATTCGAGTTGCTAAGAAGACGAGCAGCTTGCTTGGCGATGCAACCCTTCTGAAAAGCCCTAACTGCCGTTTTGGAATCGCTATATATCTCGGACCCACGACCGTCTAGCAGGGCGAGGGCGATGGCGGCTTGCTCGGCGACTCCGGGGTCTGAAGTGCGAATGGAGGCGCAATTAGAAATCTTGCCGCTGGAGTCGACCACAACGATGGCAAAGGTCTTCCCATCGCTGTACTCCGCGGCGTCGACGAAGCTTGCTCTAATGTCTCGTTGCTTTATCTGTTTGAGGATGGCTGCTGCTCTGGCCTTGCGTCTGCCCTCGTTATGGACGGGATGGACGTTTCGGGGCACAGGGGCCACCTCGAACTTGTCTCGAATGCACCGAGGGATCGGGGTACTGACCATCGGGAATCCCGCAGGGTGGTAACCCAACTCTTCGAGGATGTGTTTACCTGCCGCTGTGGTGCTCAGGCGAGTGAGTTGCGCACGTTCTTGGGCCTCGGCAATCTCCTCGGCAGTGTTATGCACTGATCGGTGGTGCGATGGCGATCGTTCTCGGGGCAGGGAAGGTGAAGCAACGGCGCCGAGGGAAAGGGCGCGCGCCATCGGGCGTGGTCTCCGAGATTTGCGCGCGCCGGCAGGAATTGCTCCGGCCGTCCTTTTCGCACGGGGATATATATCTTTTTCTGCACACATGCTCCCACAACATTCAAGTGAGTGTTTAGACATTATATATATATATATATATATATATATATATATATATATATATATATATATATATATATATATATATATATATATATATATATATATATATATATATATATATATATATATAGTATTATATTTAGCCCGCAAATTTTCAGCACATGACGAAGTCCAGCCGAAAAAAAATCACTTCTAAACACTCACTTGAATGTTGTGGGAGCATGTGCGCAGAAAAAGAGAGAGAGACAGAGAGGAATTTATTTACAGAAAGGCAGAGAGGGGAAATGTATATATATATATATATATATATATATATATATATATATATATATATATATATATATATATATATATATATATATATAAATTTTGTGAGCTCATTTCAAAGCTTTGAACGAGTCGCCTGGCCATGTCGGCGCTTGCTTTCGTCTATGCATCTCGACGTAGTTAGAGAGCGTGAATCAAGCAAGGCTTAGTATGATCCGGTCACAGAAACCTACCTCAATTGCTCGTGTATTTAAATTCAGGAGCCCGTTAGAGAAACCCAGGTGGTTAACATTAATGTGGGGCCCCCCTGCTGGGGCATGCCTCATAATCATATCGTGGTTCTGGCACGTACACCCCAGGACTTATGTAATTTAGTTCTTTTTTATTTGCCGCGATCGCCACAGCAAATTTTCGTCGTGCTAAGTCACCAAGTGTAATGGGAGTCACTTTGTTTCGGAAATTTGAACCCTGTTTACTGACAGAAAACAGTGCTGTGCATATTGACAAGACATCAGCTAAAAACCGAAAGCATTCAAAATAATCATGCGAGATTCATCATCATCATCATCATCAGCCTGGTTGCGCCCACTGCAGGGCAAAGGCCTCTCCCATGCTTCTCCAACAACCCCGGTCATGTACTAATTGTGGCCATGCCGTGCCTGCAAACTTCTTAATCTCATCCGCCCACCTAACTTTCTGCCGCCCCCTGCTACGCTTCCCTTCCCTTGGGATCCAGTCCGTAACCCTTAATGACCATCGGTTATCTTCCCTCCTCATTACATGTCCTGCCCATGCCCATTTCTTTTTCTTGATTTCAACTAAGATGTCATTAACTCGCGTTTGTTCCCTCACCCAATCTGCTCTTTTCTTATCCCTTAACGTTACACCTATCATTCTTCTTTCCATAGCTCGTTGTGTCGTCCTCAATTTGAGTAGAACCCTTTTCGTAAGCCTCCAGGTTTCTGCCCCGTAGGTGAGTACTGGTAAGACACAGCTATTATATACTTTTCTCTTGAGGGATAATGGCAACCTGCTGTTCATGATTTGGGAATGCCTGCCAAACGCACCCCAGCCCATTCTTATTCTTCTGATTATTTCCGTCTCATGATCCGGATCCGCCGTCACTACCTGCCCTAAGTAGATGTATTCCCTTACGACTTCCAGTGCCTCGGTGCCTATTGTAAATTGCTGTTCTCTCCCTAGACTGTTAAGCATTACCTTAGTTTTCTGCAGATTAATTTTTAGACCCACTCTTCTGCTTTGCCTCTCCAGGTCAGTGAGCATGCATTGCAATTGGTCCCCTGAGTTACTAAGCAAGGCAATATCATCAGCGAATCGCAAGTTACTAAGGTATTCTCCATTAACTTTTATCCCCAATTCTTCCCAATCCAGGTCTCTGAATACCTCCTGTAAACACGCTGTGAATAGCATTGGAGATATCGTATCTCCCTGCCTGACGCCTTTCTTTATTGGGATTTTGTTGCTTGCTTTATGGAGGACTACGGTGGCTGTGGAGCCGCTATAGATATCATCCAGTATTTTTACATATGGCTCATCTACACCCTGATTCCTTAATGCCTCCATGACTGCTGAGGTTTCGACTGAATCAAACGCTTTCTCGTAATCAATGAAAGCTATATATAAGGGTTGGTTATATTCTGCACATTTCTCTATCACTTGATTGATAGTGTGAATATGGTCTATTGTTGAGTAGCCTTTACGGAATCCTGCCTGGTCCTTTGGTTGACAGAAGTCTAAGGTGTTGCTGATTCTATTTGCAATTACCTTAGTAAATACTTTGTAGGCAACGGACAGTAAGCTGATCGGTCTATAATTTTTCAAGTCTTTGGCGTCCCCTTTCTTATGGCGTCCCCTTTCATGCGAGATTACAGAAAGAAAAATTGCGTGCTTGTCTGTGTATCTAGAGATGGATTTTTTAGCAAAGGGCAAGCCTAACTCGCTTGATTTAATGCCATTCCCAAAGGAAATATTGAAGATGAATTGTCACTAAGATGTGCAAAACGCTCAAAGCCAGCAGAAGCAGCAGTACTCGCCCAGCCTGAGAGTCTGGGAAGGTTTAGACAGCTGGAAGGCGATGTAACCTGTAATTGACGTCGATGAAACACTGTCTTCATGGGCGCTTGTAGTTAGTTCTCAACATCATCGCCTCATTATCGTACTACTACTACTACTACTACTACTACTACTACTACTACTACTACTACTACTACTACTACTACTACTACTGCTACTACTACTACTACTACTACTACTACTACTACTACTACTACTACTCTAGTACTATACTACAACTAATAGAAAA
Organism: Dermacentor albipictus; assembly: GCF_038994185.2. Taxonomy (NCBI): domain Eukaryota; kingdom Metazoa; phylum Arthropoda; class Arachnida; order Ixodida; family Ixodidae; genus Dermacentor; species Dermacentor albipictus. Next base: position 79,680,234 of record NC_091824.1, read on the forward strand.
GTTCTCATACGCTGTGCTCGCGCCCTGTTTAAAGGCTTAAACTCTGGTGGGCCGAGCTCCCTTATCCAGACTTATGATTCAATGCGCGCGTCGGGTTCATTATGCACAGAAACGTGGTATCAATGAGGCTTTGGATTGAGCTTATGAACGTTCTAATACTTACAACAGCTCAGCAAAGTTCTAATTCTCGAATTCTATTTGATCATGTTTTTCTAAAAGAGAGGAGATTGTCGTCTTGAATTTTCATCGCTTTAAGTTACCCTGCTATGTAAGCAAAGTAGTGATTGAAAACGAAAAGAACGTGAGCAGATCTCATGAGATCGAGAAGACACATAGAGAGACATGTGTTTGCATCTTCGAAAAAAAAGAAGGAAACATATGTGGTGCGCACAAACGCGAACCTGCTCGGTAATTCCAGCTGCAACGCAAGCAGCGAAGATGTTTCGCTGAAAGGCGGCCGACGGGAGGGGTTCCTTTCGGCCCGCGGCTTATGAATCGTCGCCGGCACCAATCTCGACAGCCTACCGGCGAATTTAACAGAATCGGGCAGGCTTTGCCGGCTTCTCAATTTCACCATCCAATGGGTCGTGAAATTGGCCGCTTTGTTTTCCCTCGTGTCGTCATGGCTGGGTACCGACCAATATTGGCTATCAATATCTCCCGCTAGCTAAGCCAGCATCTCCTTGCCCGTCCCTCCCCCATTTTTCTTCCTTCGCACTGTGCGCCTCTCCCCTAGCAAAGAAGAAAGGAACGCGTACAAAAGTCCCGTGTTTCGTGTCTCCCCTATAGATTTGCCTGGATGGATTGGCACGGGGGCGGGATGCGGGGAGATCTCGAGAAAAGAAGCGAACGCGCGGTGGGCGCGGAACAAGAAGCGGACGCTAGCACATTTAAGGTATGCGGCGCCGAGAAGGCTTCGCAATGCAACGCAGGGGCAATTTAGCGTCCGTTCTGGCCAAACAGTACTGCAGAATACAATACGAACGGGTTGGTTTGATTCAGCGTACGCTATGTTTCGACGACACACACACACAGACACACAGACACACACACACACGCACGCACTGCGAGACAATATATATATATATATATATATATATATATATATATATATATATATATATATATATATATATATATATATATATATATATATATATATATATATATTGTCTCGCAGTGTGTATGTCGCCAGCACGTGTCGCTTGTTTCCTCATCGCCAGCGATATGGTACTGCTGACTTGGCGAGTTTCGGAAGGAAGAACAAGAGGCGCTGCGGGGGCAATTTGTTTTTGGCAGCGAAGATTAATTGGATTTACGTGATTAACTACTGCAGCCGGCCTGTAGATCAGATTTGAGACTGACGCAACTGCCATTTTTCACTCAGTTCTTGCTCTTGATGATTCGGTAGCAGAAATTTAGGGATCGGAGGAGAACACGTAATTGGCCTAGCTCGATATTAGATCGAGGCTTGATTAATCTTTAAGGCACAGCATAACATGAAAGTCGCGTTCGGGCTGATCGTCGTAAATTAATGAAATGACTAAATGACTTCAAAGGGCATTCTAATTAACGATACCCTGAGCCTTTTTTTTTACTCCAATTAGATGCCCTCGAATACAGCCCGTTATATATATAGACTGAGGTTGATAGTTTTTGTTATCTTTCTTTCATGTTATGACATTAAGATGATCCTATAGGCAACTGTAGAGCTCATTATGGATCCATGCATTTCTGTCGATGCTGAACTTCAATTCACCGAGGGTGCTGCAGTGTGCACCACGTCGTAGTTTTCGAGATATGTCACGTGTTCAAACGTCTCGGAGCATGCGGCGCCGGCTGCTCATAATTTGCGTCGAACGATTTCGTGTCACGTAGGCAGCGCAGACGCGAAAGATGTAATTTCCTTCCTTGCGGGCAACTCAGGTCGCACATCAACGTCGCTGTATCTTAGAAAATTTAAAGTTATTTTTTTTGTGCGTGCCATACTTCGAAGCCCATCCACGTTAAAACGATACCTCCCAAGAACTGTTTCGAATGGACTTCCATAAGCCCTTACGCGAAACGACGTTTCGAAGTCATCAATTATTCATTGAGCTTTTGGGCAGAATCAAAAATTAAATTCTTTCTTCCTCGTCGTGGTCTTCGCACGTTCGTTTCGCCTTTGCGGCTGAGTTATGCAAGCAGTAATTTTGACTTTATTTCGATCTGCGCGTGGGAGCAGACGTTTGCCGAATTCGGTAGCCTATATACAGGGTGTTCACAATTAAGCTTTATTTTTTTTTAAAATCAGGCACTAAGAGGCACGCGAAGAGCACCTGTGCAAATAAGTTATGTGGCCTGGGGGCACAAAGCGAGCTGATAATTATTGCTGTCAGCATCCAAATTAACTTAAATTGAATAATTGACTTTTTGTTGACTGCAGTAAGTGAGCATGTTTGTATTGAAAAGTTAGAGGCAGTCGTGCTTCTACACAGCATAAGTTGGAAGAATTCTTCTAGCTTGTCTGTGCTCCGAGATATCCGACTGCAAATTTTAATTGTCGTTCGCATGATTACGCATGCAAGAGAGTGAGGATCGGCGCAAAGCTCCTATCTGATGTGACGCGGCTGTCGCGGGCGACATTTAGTCTGACAACAGGGCGGAGGCATTGGCAAAGATGATAACTGTCCCCCTTCTCCTCTCGGCTATACCGACGGATCGACTACGTCGTGCAGTTCTGGTGGTGCGGTGGTTATACCAACGCGAGGAATGACACTACGGTTCAATACATCGCATGTCGCGACCTCAACAGCGGCAGAACTAACAGCCCTGCGTCGCGCACTGGAATTCATTGATTCTGAAAGACCTAGAAAATGGTCTGTGTTCTGTTATTGAAAACCGGCATTACAATGCACGCAGTCAGTTCTCCGATGCGAATGACCAATTGACATATGAAATCGTGAAACTTTACCATCATGTCCAACAAAAAGGTCACGAGGTTGTTTTTCAATGGGTACCTGACCATTGTGGAATCAGTGGCAATGATTCAGCCGATAACGCTGCTTGCACAGCACACCAAGAAGATCACAGCGTTCCAATTCCGCTTTGGAGGACAGACGCCGCAAGGCAGCTTCGACACCTGGCACGCAGTCTCTCACTGACCGAGTGGAACTCGCCAAACTTACGACTTACATGACTTCATTGATTAAACCCCTCACTGCAACTCCGACCTCCACTCGGACTTCCTCGAGAGAGAGAGAGAGAGAGAGAGAGAGAGAGAGAGAGAGAGAGAGAGACTTCAGTGAAAATGCCTGCAGAGTAGGTTAGGCAGTGTCCACGCAGGGAGGACAAGCTTTTACCGCGACGCGGCCACTACGTCAGTCTCGTGCATTGTGCTCCTCGAGGTCTTGGTTCCTCGCTACTTCCGCGGATCCGAAAGGGCCGCCGCCCCCTTCCTGGGGGTGCTGCCCCTCTTCTCTTCGGTTTCGCAAGGTCGCTGCCTCTCTAGAGCTGCCGAGACCTGACGTCGTCGACGTGAAGCTACGCTTCTGTGTCGCCTTTGGTTAGGAGTTGCCTTCACAAAGGCATACTCTACATAATTGGAGTGACTGACAGTACAGCATGCGAGGTCCGCGGCATCGAAGAAAATATCGACTACCTGCTGTGCCACAGTCCTCGATATGCCCCAGAGAGACAGGAACTTCCCAAAGCTCTCCAAAAACTGGACAATCGGACGCTTTCTGCACAGGCGCTGCTGGAACACCACCCCCATCGCTCATGGGCCTATAAAGTGTTGAAGGCGCTTTTGTGCTTTTTGAGGACGACGGGCTTGTGCGATTATCTGTGACAATTATTGCAATTTCTATAAGACCACACGCGTCAGCGACCTCACCGCTATTTCCTTCTTTCCTTCCCTCCTATCTCTCCCTGTCATCTTTGTTTTCCCCTTTCCCATTCCTCCGGGGCAGGGTAGCCAACCGGACGTTATTCTGGTCAACCTCCCTGCCTTCTGCTTTTTTTTCCCTTTTCCTTCTCTCGGCTGGTGAAATAAAAAAAAATGGCCAGGCTTAGCTTGGTGAAGCCAAGAATGCGTTGCATATTGCGCGAGTTGGGGCCCAGCTTTTCCTCCGGCTGTCGTGACGTCACGTCACGTGGTTGCGCTAAAGGTCAATGGTGGCTGCCCGGCCGTTCCCAAGGGCTGAACTGAGTAATTGCAATATGTAACGCATAAAAATAGAAGCAACCTAATAACAAACATAGCAAACTTAAAAGAGAATAGACCCACATATGAGACGCGCAGCAATGAACAATGGCTCATACCCTCAATGGTGGCTGCCCGGCCGCGCCCAAGGGCTGAACTGAGTGATTGCAATAGGCAACGCATAAAAATGGAAGAACCCGGAACCGCTGTCGTAACACGCGGTCGCGCAGTCTGTAACGAGAGCGGCAGCTGCCATGCCGAGATAATGGCACGAGCGGAGAAGCCGGACGGCGGTGCGCGTGCCTAAGGGTGGCAAGACGAGTGGACATGGTCCTTGCCTGGGCTGCGCAAATAAAGTGACTGCTGATTTTTGAGTATTGTGTGTTTTATTGAAATCAAGAGCAACAACTGCACCGCACACCACGCTGACATGTCTTGATTTCGCCAACGTAAAGGGAAAGCAGAACAGTTATCCTCTTTGCCTATGCCTCCACCCTGTAGTCAGACTAAACGCCGCACGCAACAGCCGCGTCATATGAGGGAGGAGCTTTGCGCCGATCCTCACTCTCGTGCAAGCGCAATCATGAAAACGTCAAGTAAAATTTGGAGTCAGATATCTCGGAGCACAGACACACTAGAATTCTTCCAACTGATGCTGTGTAGAAACACGGCTGCCTCTAACTTTTCAATACAAACATACGCACTTACTGCAGTCAACAAAAAATAAATTATTCAATTTTAGTTAACTGGGCTGCTGACAGCGATAATTATTATCTTACTTTGTGTCCCCCTGGCCACATAACTTGTTTGCACAGGTGGCCTTGACGTGCCTCCCAGTGTATAATATCAAGAAAACCATAAAGCTTAATTTTGAACACCCGGTATATGAAATACACAGAATTCTATTAGATGCGAAGCATTTCTTGGTGAACATTTCTCACTTTGAAAGTATCTATTTAGCCGCCTACGTCTTGGTGCTCTCATGGTCCTCTCGTTTACTTGGTAGGTACCATAATTAGCACTGTATGACAAGAGTGTATGACGAACATAAATTATCGGCTATGACATGAATATCAGGAGATGTGTGTCATGTAGGTCATGAAACTGTCGCCTAGTCTTGGTTGTCTCATGGTCGTTTACGTGAGTAACAAAAGAAGAAGCCTAGAAAGAGCATTTCCTTAGGAGAGGCAATTAGATCACACACTGTAGCAGAAAGCCGAAAAAGTTGAAATCACTATGCCCAAAACACTTCCGCAAATAATCAACTCATCATCACAAGAGTCTGTAACACGATTTGATGAGCGAAATATATTAATGTTTTCCGTGGAAGATAGATGATGTAAGTATAATGAATGAATGAATGAACAACGTATTTTCTTGCGAAGAGGCTACACAATTTCGATTTGGCGAATTGTTTCACGAGAGACCCTCACGATATCTATGAGCTCCTGAATGTGAACGTGTTTGCGACTGGTCTGTGATATGTTTGAAATCAACCCCTTCACCACTGCTTGCAAATCCTGTTTCTAGATTTATTTATCTTTCTTTCTTTGAATCGCTCCAAGGCGTCGCAGAGCGGAGCTCACCACGTGTAGTCCACACCGTCTCTTTTCTTTCAACTCTTTAAAATATGTTTATCTCGCAGTGAATGACCATTCTGCATCCTCAGAAATAATTCGTTGAACCAATCTTTTACTTTCGGCAGGAAGCCGGGCACACTCGTCACCACGCAGTGCTTTTAGTCAAAGACTAACTCGTAACTGTTTGAAGTACAGGGACATCTAACGAGAACCTGGTAAACTCGTTTTCGGTTTTTGAAAATCGTTTGGATCGGGGCAGGTTTTATCGTACATTTAAAGTACAATTCCCGTCGGGACAGTCTTCGCCTATATGCGGGTACCGGGCTACATTCAGCTTCCTCCACTATAGACTCGTATAATGTAAGGTAGCCAAGCATACGCGTTTCTGGTTAACATCCCTGCCTTCTCTTCTTTTCTTTCCTCCTCCTCCTCTACATAACGATAGCTGGCTAAGATTTATCAGCCCTCGGTACATAATTCACGTGGTTATTCTACAACATTTAACAGCGAAAACTACAGCGAGCTGTATGGTAAACCATCGCCAAACTTTTCAGGAGTTACGAACTATGCTCTTTCAGTTCAGAGTAGCAAAGTCACGCACCAACGTCTGCTCCCGCACCCGTTGCCGCAAGGTTTTACAAAGAACTCTCGGTCATTTCTGGAGATCAAAGCCAACAAAAATGAACGAGAACTTGCTCCAATGCCAGGAGAGCGCATTAAATTTTCCCTTTCTTTTTTTTCTCGGCTCCTGCTGAAATCGCTGTAGGTGAGCCCCTTCTATAGAAGCGTCTGGCTAGCCGTTATGCTTCCGGTAACTTCGTGTGGCGCCTTTATTTTTGAACGAACAAGAAACCTAAAAAAAGGAGAACAGAAAGGGAGAGAGAGAGAAACAAACAAACACTTTAAGCAAACACGCAGCCGGACGCTTCACAAGGCTAAGCTATGGCGCAGACTTATACGCCGTGGATAATTCGGTGCAGCTCTGTGTATGCTACAAAACCAGTGCCAGTGATTCACGGATATAGAATGTAGACCTGCACCTAGATAGTTTGAAGAGTTCTCGGAGAAGTCGTACAGACCGACTAGCCTGACTGTAGATTTATTAATTTTGCCTTACGCGTAACCAACACACCGCATAGACGCAATCATCGATAAGCAAGGTTGCAGTATTAAGGCTAGGGTATCATTATGGTACGCATCCCGACTATGTAAAAGCTGCTGCTTAAGCGCAGTCAATAAACTTCATCATGAACATTCTGTTAACTAAGTATCGGCTTCTTATAGACAATATTTGGCCTCATCGTAGCTTTTTCCTTCTTTTTGTCCATGTATAACAGACATCACGTAAACGCAGTAGTAAACTAATGGTCGTGTGCTTCGGAGATTGAACTCCCGAGATAGCGCCGGTGAGATCTCTGAGGCCACGCATACATGATGCGACCAAGCAAGACAGAAGTTAACAAAGTTAACAGAACGACAGAGACTTGCAGTGACCAACAGTAGTCGAATAAGTGATGTCTATACAGCGAACGCTTCGATGAGGGGGACTTGTCTTCGTCAGGGCCGTGATTCTGTTTGGGGTTTTGTTATAAGCAGTATATGTGCAGTAGAACACGTATTTCCGATGGACACTCTTCGAGCGCCGATTACTTGATTTCTACATAGATTTTGTTAATTATATTTTCTAAGGACCTTTGCTGTGCAGTGAACTTAATTACAAGCTGACGACGACGATGCAGTGCCCCTGGTTGCACTGTTTGTTGACGCTAGCAGCAACGATAGTCGACGATCGGCAAGCGCACCCTAGCGCTGGCCAATCGGGATATAGCAGTGACGTGACACGAGCGTTTGTGGCTACGAGAAGCACCGAAAATTCGACTTAACTATTAGAAAAGTTGTTATAACATTCCTGCTGACGTTTCTGTCGTGTCGAACAGACAGTCCGTTGAGATGCCACGGCCACCATTAATGGTTTCTTTAAGGGAAACTGGAGTGGTTTGGACGGATCCTCAACTTCTACATTACTGCACGGTAATTGTTGAAGCAGGCGCGGCAGGTACCAAGCCATTGTTTCAGCATCGTGTGCGGCCTTAACCGTGGAGCTTCCGTTACGTTCCCTCGCCGGCGAGAATTTTTCTTTTATGAGCGCCTGCGCTGGTGTGTATACCGGCACTGATATACACCTTTGCTTAAGAAACGCGCCAGTTTTATGACCAGTCTCTTCCTCCTTTCGTTTGCTTATTATATGTTCCTCACCGACACCGCCGGGTGCACGGCCCCAGACTGCCAGGAAGTAATTCAACCCCTTTGTCGGTGGCATACCTTCTCGTTGTTTGCAGTATCCGTGCGTCAGTCCGGCCAGAAGGTACTAAAAACTTGGGCGCTTTTAATAACACCTTATGCAGGGCATTACACGCTCGCGTGTGGCTCAGCTGGGCCATGTGGCTCTGCTGGGGCGGCTGGCAAAATTACACACACACAAAATTACGCGCGCAGAGCATCGCGTTTGCCTTTAAGGAAAAGAAGAGCAATAAATGAATGAAACACCACTAAATAAAGTAAGCAAAATAAACGCAATCCAGCCATTTAAGGCGCACCACAAGAGTTTCCCCCTTCGCGGAAACATATTCAGAAAGCCGGTGAAGTAAGGACGTTGTGGTAACTAGTTGTTTAGTCTGTGCGCGTATTTTCCCCATGCGCCTAATGGTAAACTGAATTTAATAACATGACGAATATGTTGTAAGACTAGATCGCATGTAGATTTCTGGAAACGATAAAACCTTTTGTATGTAGGTTTAGTTTAGTCATGCGCTTCATTTTTTTTATCTGATGAAGTGATAAACTAATATTTTAAGATTACGGTGGAAAGCTTTGTGCATGCGGAGATTCTTGAGAGAAAGGGTGCTATACTTCTATTTATTCCCCATACTGCACTTTATTAGTATTATTATTTTCACGATGAACGTAGTTTGCTTTAAAGTAAGTTCCTACGGTCGGCTATCAAACTTTATACAATTACTCACAATGGGTAAGCACTTTTTGTTTCCCCTTAAAGAAATAATGAACAAACAAATAAAAGAAAGAAGAATGAAAATAAAAATAAAGAAGAAATGCTACAAGTGAGCAAATACTCGTTAACGCAACCCAAAGAGCACGCAAACGAAGCCTGTCCAGGGGGAATTTCCCCTTTTAATTAAGGGCCTCTTATACATTTCAGTGATGCGTAAAAATCAGTGTGCGTGCTCTGGTGTCAAGAAGCAATTCTTGCGGATTCTATTTCTGCTGGAACAAACCTTCGTGGATCCACTCTGAACTGAACCACGCACTGCTTCGGTGCTCGTGGCATGTGTTGTTGTGTGTATAGAGATATTATTACAATCCCTTCACTGCATTTGGATGTATAGTCAATGGTGCTTAGATCTACTGCAGTGGATTTAGTACATCTACTTTGGGTATCGTCAATGTGTTTTGAATTCCTGACTATAAGGTGACCTACGTTCCCACTTTCAGCGATAGCTGTTAAGAGGATGTTATACATACATACATACATACATACATACATACATACATACATACATACATACATACATACATACATACATACATACATACATACATACATACATACATACATACATACATACATACATACATACATACATACATACATACATACATACATACTTACTTACTTACTTACTTACTTACTTACATACATACATACATACATACATACATACATACATACATACATACATACATACATACATACATACATACATACATACATACATACATACATACATACATACACAAACAATGGGCTGGGGTAATTAGAATCGCCGTAAATTAATATCTGAGCAAAGCTGAATGCCCTGCAGGACGAGCGCGCGCCACTGAATCGACGAGGAGACGCATGGCATGTAGTGCCCGGGCGTACGTCCTTTTCGTGCACAAATTAACCGCTTTGAGACTCCGCGCGTAGACTAAAGCGAGCGCCGTGGCGCGTTTATTTGCAGTCGCCCGCCAAGTCAGTCAAGTCAGCAGCCATGGTCGAGTATGCGGTCGCCGGACGCGGGTGGTGCCGAGATGTATGCACAGTGCATGCGTTAGATGCGGAGGGACTAACTATAAACCGTCTACAACTTCCATAACTAAGCTTGCGATCTTTGTTCAGCAATTCTGACAAGCGAATAAACTCTTCTTATAGCGACTGCGGGCGTCCGTGGGAGAAGTTCAAATGCCGCTGCACGTGTGATCACAAATGCCTATTGACAGCGCAGGCCATGTACTTATGAACGGTCGCCATTCTATGTCATCAAAGGTGTATATAAGTAAAAACTCTTTTCACATTGTCATCACGCTGGCAGTAGCACAACGTGTCCACTACACAGTCCCGAGAAAGCAACGGTCGCTCATATAGCTTTTCATTAGTCTCGAATGAAAAGAACGATAGAACGTCAAGTAGTGATAATGAAGGCACGGTAATCCACAGACGACATTCGACTTCGGGACTCGAAGCGCCGACAATTATTACATTACGGCAGCGCTTCTATGAGGGGCGCAGGGTGACGCAACGTGCCGTAAGTGAAAGGGCCATTGTTCCGGTGACCTCACTAATCTTCGATCGGCCGGGTGGGGCCGTAGCCGTGCGTGCTCGACCACTGTTTGCGTTGCCGGGAGCTTTCGCCAGACGCGACCCCCGCCCACTCACCAACACCGCCTGCCCTCTGCGCCCCGTGTTACTTCTGTTACGCTGGTTGCAAGCCATGCCGCGCCGTCGCAACCCCGTACCCTCGCCGTCATTACGCCCGTCATGTCCACACACAGAAGCGAAGCGCCACGCCGAAATGGGCAGGCCGTTCCGTTAATCATCGCCAGATGTCATCAGCCAGCGACCGCCTGGCGGTGCTTTATTTCTGGCCAGACGTCAGGGAAACAAGAGGGGAAAGGGGGCGGGAATGGCGCGGCGTAATGTTGCCTGTTTTGCAAATGCGTGCTGGCGTGAGAGGAAGGAAACAAGGGAGTTACATTTCGCCAGACTAGGTTAAGAGGGGAGATGGAGAGAGAGAGGCAGAGCGAGAATGGGGGCAGCTGTCCGGAACTAGGCCCAGATTTAGAATGACGTACGTATACGCAGGAACGGCTCACAAGAACCAGGGCCCCAGTCATCCACCGTAGCGAAGAACATAGCGGCGAAAACGCAGCTCGATGACAGGCGCTTTCTTTGTGCCAAAAGATCAATATACCCGGCCACTCAACATCGCAAAGAGCGAAGAGGCTTTCAATGATAGACTAAGAACCAATGTCTGCGAATCATTTGTTTTCGCGCTCCTTCTATTGCCTTCTGCCTGCATGAGGTGACTGTGAGAACAAGTGTAGCTGGATCATCTCAAATCAACTGTCCTCCATTTCTTCAGGACTTGTGCCCGCCTTGCTTTGAACGTCGTGATGTGTTTCGTTAGTGGCGTCGTGGTTCCACTTACGCTGCCTGTTCTTAGTATAATTGGGCTGGCGAACACTGGCTCTCGATAAAAAAATATATGTAGGAAATTTCGTAACTCAAAGTGAATGTTCACACGGCAATTTCTCAAGCTCTCTGAATAATATCGGCGCTAGCGATGCCGTGAACACTCCACCGCTACCCTTCGTCAATGCGTTCAATTTCTGTCGTACATTACTAAAACAAGTTTCCTTTTATTTTTGAAAGAAAATGCGTCTTTGTAGCGTTTTACCTACAATTGGTTGATCGTTAGGCATGCCCCCATTCACAATGCAACGTTAGATACCTTGAAGAGAACTCGCACGCCTTATCCTAGATCTCGCCAGATATGGAACGGTTGATTTGCCACGGAAAAGAAGCCTCTACGCATTCGCTTCACTTCACTGCAGCATCGGTTGTAGGAACTTTCCAGCTCAACTCGGTGACATCGGTGTTGGTGTGTTGACCATAACCTTTGCGGCTTTACTGTCTTTACAAGCTGCGACCGGCCCTGCAGTGGCGCGCCAGGCGGTTACGCCAGTTTCGGATCCTTGTCAAGAGTGATCGCACAGGCCACTCCTGCTGAAAAACCTCAATACAGTCTTCAAAGCCTACTGCTCCGATGATTGGCGAGGGCGGTATTCCAACATGTCTTCTGTATGCAAAGGCCAATCTTGCTAATGAGACGTGGAGAGCGTTGTCTTTGTGCGCGGGACTAGTCCCGTGATCCGTGAATTGGTCCAGTGGCCGGCCAAGTAGCCTGAAAGATTGGTTGCGCGCCGCCCGATCTCGGACGCTGAGTTCTCTGAATCAAACTTAGTACAGTCACACCATGGGTCGCCGTGTGAGCAAAACCGTCACCACGTAAAATTTTCCCTGGGCGCACATGTGTTTCCGAGACCTTCTTTCATCTCTCTCTCTCTCTCTCTCTCTCTCTCTCATACATCTGTTGCATTTCTCTCTTTTTCAAGCGACAGCGTTAAGGGCCCCGTGTCGCAAAAATCCGGCGTCGCGTCTCGCATCCGGCGTCCAGCGTCTTTTCGGTAGAAATCATTCCGAACCACGCATACCCAACCACTCTTCTATCACAAAAGTTGCTCGTACATTGTCGTTCTTTCTTTACAAAGTCATTCCTCGGAATTTTGAGAACAGCAGCGCACAAACAAATGTAAAGAAAAAGAAAACCACCGACAGAGCATATCCTTTATGTTAGCTCTTCTGAGACTGAAATATTAAAAGTGCAAAATAATAACAGATCGACTTACGCAAGAGAGCGTGTTTCTACCAGGAAGTTTGCCTTCGTGCATGGTGTTCACCGCCAGCGTTTCCAGGTAAACGTTACGGTTACATAAGCTGCAGTTGCCGGCAAGCAGGAAAAGCAGTCAGGGGTCTCTGAATGCTATCGCGTTGCACTCTTAAAGGCGAAGCTTAAACGTACTCCAAATTTTTATCTTTGTATAGGGCAGCGAACCGGACGATTTTCCGGTCAGTCTTCTCTCTTTCCTCACGTCATTCCTCACGTTCTTTGACGCTATGTCAAGGTTCATTAGATGATAGCATTCTACAAAATGCCGAGACATATTGCGTTGTGCGAGTCATATTCGTAGATTTGCTTTGTGCGAAAATAGGTCATCCGCGTATCATGCGTATTACATCTTCAAAGCGTATGTGGTCGAGTCGCCGTGCCGACGAAGAATGCCTGCGAGCGTGCGAAAGGACCGAGAAAAGTCTGTGCATATGCACCAGCCCGCGGCTCCCTTAGACTGTGCTTTGCGTACTTGCGATTGTCCCTTGCAGTTTTTGACCGAGTCCCCCCAATGCTGCTTAGTTATTCTTTCAAATGACATGCAGCGCGTTCGACGTCGAAGGCCAGCGGGTTCGGCTCTTGGGTACATCCCACAACAACACGAAAAAAAAGCCACGAATACAGTCGTTTTCTCTTGAGCTGTAGAAGTGATTACCACAGCACAATTGGTATAGTGTAGCTTTGCCTCCGTCGTGTAACCGCTCGATGGTGGAGCAATCGATGCCGATATGCGCTGGATGATTGATTACGGCCGGAGCAGTAGTGGCAAAACAGCTGTTATTTCAGCCCCGCGGTAATGGTGGGGGCTTGAGGAGCTGGGTTGAGGCCATGAGGCGGGTCTTTCATGGAGGGTATAGCGGGTAAGATAAACTAAAGAGTACAGAAAATACAAGGAAGGATTTAGGTACGTCGATCGCGGCTGGTGCACGGTTGAAGATTGCCTAATGCTGTAGCGTTTTATATGTGACCCCGACGGATTCGCATAATCGAAATCGGCATGTTCGTATTGACTATAGTTTGCTATTTGGGCTTGATTGTGCGCGTGCCACTTGTACGCCGAATTCCCGACATATTCTTTTTTATTGTTGTTGTGATGACAACAAAGAACCGCGCGAAAACTGTTGTAAGTGAGCGACATGTGTGTAACGTTTAGCCTTTTTTTTCTATTGTCCATAATGCGCTACGTAATATCTACTAAATTCATTTTATTTGGTTCGCCTTCGTGATACCTTGTCCTCATTGTTTTCTTAATCTTGACACGCTTCCGCTCCAGTGCTATAGACACTCCCGTGGGATGACACTTGTTTCGTCATGGCTGTTACTGTTCCTGGCCTCGCAAATGAGTCGTGTCTAACTACGCGATTGTCGCGACGCCTATACTGTAGTTTCCAGAATTGCCAGAATGCTCCGCCGCGGTTCACCCAGAAAGTACGATTACCCGTGATATTACATTGAGGCTGGGTGTTAAGACTGTCATTAGAACCAACGATAATGCTTGCCGCTTTCGGCGTCATCAGCGTGTTACTTCGCATTCTGTGTTCGAGTCCTCCAACTGAAGAGCTTTTCACTTTCGAGTGCGCCCACTCTTACCTGTCCACGTGGCAGCGCTTTTGTCTGCCAATGTTTCACGACGCAGGGTCGAACCCATGCACCGTGGAAAGACCAGGGACAGGTGAGCTAAGGAAGATATGGCTGCACAAAGCCTAATCATCGCGACTTCCTCCCTCCTGATGCGCAAGCGGTACCGTCATTCCGATCAAAGTGCGCTCTTCTATGGTCATCGACCACGCCACATAGGACGCAGTGGTTTGACCCCTACATTTCCATCTCCTGGGTGCGCGAGATGTGGCCGTTAGTCAATTCGAAGCCCCGTTAATCGTATCCACTCACATGAATACCTGCGTGGAGAGCGTTTCCGGCTTCTCGAAATGACCGCGCTCATTAGTAGCCCAAGGTTCGCGTCAGCGAGAACTTGGAATCTTATCGTAAAGAGAGTGGTCACCTGAATCGATCGTTTTCGTGCCTCATCGCACCGCATATAATAACAATAAAGTGAGGCAGGATTTTGAACGAATGCTTGACCTGTCCTCGAGCCTTTGCCTAATGACCATATTTGGGGCTCTTTTTACGCTGCCGGAAACTTCAGTGGAAGGCAGGGCTTCCTTCATTGCTTTGATTCTTCGATTACCTATAATGAGGCCCTATTTCCTACGTTTCTTTATGAAAGGTTAAGGATGAGGGAAAAAAAAAGAAGTCGACAGCTAGCGCATTTTAATTTTCAGCAGCGTTATACAAAGGAACATTAGCTCGATTATCCTACCTTCATTAATCCTAGCTTTATTAAAATAAAAAAAAATAGAAAGGAGAAATTACGGGGCGCAGATACATGGCCACAAGCATTAGGTGCGGAGAAAAAAAAGTATATACAGTGGGTAGACTTCTCACATACTCATTATCGATAAAATTTGGGCGCATTTTGGGCAATTATACGATCCTAACTCAATGTTATGTTATCTGTGATAGGTCGGGAGGGCGCACAGTGAATATGCCCCCCTCGCCTCCCCCCCAAAAGAAGAAAAATAAAAAGGAAGAAAGAAGATACGCCTCATGACTCCAGCACACATAACCCTATATGGTATATGGGAGCATAAGGGTCACCCTATATGTTCGTGGGGATCTATTCGATATGGAGATAAAGGAACCTAGGTTTTTCCCGTTTTTGGTAAGGTGGGGCTTAGTAATAAGAGCGATTCCTTGCAACGGGGGACACTGTAATAGACTCCCCAAAGATGGATACTTTAACTGTTGCGAGGGTTAGGAAAACATCCTTAGGATTGTTTAAGCGGACTGACAAGGAGGACAAGCAAGTTGACTAACACAAGCACTAACTTAGAAGCAAGCGCACATATTTATACGCGTGCATACCGCACTTCGAGTGTCATATACGTCAACGCTTACACTTTCCCCACTGCTCCTCGCAATCCTTCGTTTGTCGGTTCTGGACGACAAAATTTTGCCTGGGAGGCAGCCAAAGAAATGCCATCCCATTTAAAAGACTGAGGCACCCACTGACTGAAGCAGCCAGTGCGCTTTGGAAACGCTCCTTGCTAATTTCTCAGCTGAGAAGCTACTTCAAAGACAATCTCGCTGTATACGAGTGCGTTAGAGAAGACGACAAAAGTGCGTGATAACGAATTCATAGCCCTGAAATCTTTAAGTGAATTGATTATGACGACCTTCATCGGTGGGATGTCCTATCCTGGATGAAGCGGTGACAGTGATAAGTGCCAAGCTCGCAAGTACATTTGCGGATACGGAAGTCAACTTAAGACTATCCAAATACGTTCCATATATGTTGACCGGACAGGGCCACTACACTCCATCGACCAATGGAGGCTCTGGGAAGTGAGCAGCACGCTGTAGAAGCCGACATCACCTTCTACACGCACTGGTGTGGCCTGTAATCAAAGCTATTTAGAAACAATTTAAGCGTCGCGATTGGGAAGATACGTGTTCCCGTATCCAATAACCCATTTGTGGAATTTCACGGCTCGTGTGGTAAACCCTACCGTTCGCCTCTGATTTGGCGCTCTGAACCCGCGAAAAATGTCCCACCTGCATCTCTCCAGCTTCCTTCAAAACGACTGTTGCCTTATTCTTCCTCTACATTTATTCCGACAAGCAAGCTGAACATATCGGCCGAAATGTTCCATTTACAAAGTGCAAACAATGGGGAACGAATGTCGTCGAGCTTCGGCTGTTCCTTCGGGTGAGCTTTTTGCCACTGTTGCTATATCTATCACTCTCAACATCGTTTCACTATAAAGCTTCACCGTGTGGAACATCTAAACTTCGTATTGCACAGGTTCCACCAATTAAGAGGGAACTTATTTGCAAAAAGAAAAGTTCCAGTTAATTAGTGGAGGTTTTCTTGAGAGATATTAAGAGCGTACTATCGGCACCGCGCACAACTCCCGAGTCCTCATGTTTGTTCGGCTCGTCCCACATTCCTCATCGTGCCCGTGGGGCGACGACGGTTTCCGCCTGCATGAAAAGCAATCACTTTTTCAACACCTACACTTTCCCGCCGGCATTCAGTGTAGGTGCAGCTGGAGCAGCGGACGGAACAGATTATACGAGTTGGCGAAACTTAATCGAATTATCACTTGGAGCTCAGTTCGCATCGCTCGGGGCGTTAGTCTAAAACTTATCTTTTTCTTTTTCTTTGCCAGTCAAATAACCGGGATGTCGCGTGGCGAGACCTGTTGGCGAGAGTACAAATTTCGACTAATCCGCCCTTTCTGCAGCTAGGCCAAATATCGAAGGTGCGCGAGTGATTAGTCGTGCCTGCACGCGGGTACCAGCAGGAACTCACACACACGCGACGGCTCTTGATGCAACTCTCAGCGAGGTATAATCGACGTCCTCCGCCTCCTAAAGTCCCCTGGCGCAATTTTCCTCGACCAGTTGAATCGGGCCAGCGGAATGAATGCCCAGCGACGTTAAACCGAAGCAGTAGTGGACAGTACACGGACGGAAGCGAGACAAAACACCCGAGCAGATTTTCATTAACGTCCCGTCCACCGAATGCTTTCGAGCGAATTGCTTCACCCTCCGTCTCTCTCTGACAGCGGCTCCGCTACTGAAGTCACGTTCACCGCGGCGCTCGCCTGGACGAGTTCTCCAACAACGACAGGGGTTAGTGGCAGTGGCGTGGGGTAGAAATTCAAAATACTTCTCTCACAGAAAAAAAAGTATAGGGTTTGTTATTATTACTGTATGAAAAGGTGCATAATCTTTCTCTCATTTTCATATGAACACTAAAAATAGCTTTTAGTTAGTGAAAGCACATCAGGTATTGTGTTGGTGCGCTCATAACTTTTCTCACCAAGATTTTGCTACAGATATGTTTTCTCATTCTGTCAGAAAAGCTCTTTGTAGAAGGCCTTCTACAGAAAGCTCGCTCTTGAAAATCCTCTGGGGCTATCCCGGTAGCACCCGGCGGTTTTCGTGACAGTCGTTGCCCCGTACGGCAGTTCGTGGCCCAGCGGGTGGGACGCCCGGCTTGGATGCCGGACGTGCGTGGCTCGATCCCCACCGCCGTGCATCCACCGGCTTATAGGACGGGCACAACTAGTTCCCCGGTCAGGCGTCCGGCTTTTCAGGGGTGCGCTGCACGGGAGAGGTCCGTATAGACCAGTGCGCTTGCTGGGCAAGAACTTTACGTATATATATATATATATATATATATATATATATATATATATATATATATATATATATATATATATATATATATATATATATATATATATATATAGACGAGAAGAAAGGGGGTTAACCGAGGGACCCGATATTTATTAGTCATATAATGAGAAGCCAACAAACACTGACACAACAACATAGGGTACAACATAGGGGAAATTGCATGTGCTTAATAAATGAAATAAAGTAATGATTAATTAATGGAAATTACAGTGGATGAAAAAACAACTTGCCGCAGGTGGGAACCGAACCCACAACATGCAATGCAATTTCCCCTATGTTGTACTTGGTGTCAGTGTTTGTTGGCTTCTCATTATATGACTTATAAATATCGGGTCCCTCGGTTAACCCCCTTTCTTCTCGTCTATTACATAACGAGGGTCTCGAATCCGGCAACATTGATGCCTTCAGGTAGCATATGTGGGTTTATTGACCAGTTGCCTTCACCCGAAAAGATCACGTTCTCGTGACGCCTGCGGCAAAAAAGACGTTCCACGTCCGCCGCCAAGGTCTGTGAGTGGGGGCGCTGGCTAACACTCCCAGGGTTCTACTAGTACACATAAATACCCAAGAAAGTGGATGGGGAAACGCCGCCGCGGTAGCTCAATTGGTAGAGCATCGCACGCGACATGCGAAGGTTGTGGGTTCGGTTCCCACCTGCGGCAAGTTGTTTTTTCATCCACTTTAATTTCCCCTATGTTGTACTTGGTGTCAGTGTTTGTTGGCTTCTCATTATATGACTAATATATATATATATATATATATATATATATATATATATATATATATATATATATATATATATATATATATATATATATATATATATATATATATAGCCTGACGGTCCCCTGTTGACAACTTCCCACTACATGGGTGTCCTTCCAAGTGTCTTGAATTCCCGTAGCTGTCGAGCATTCGGACGGGACCGTGCTTGCACCTATTTTGCCGGTAGGCACCCGACGTGAGCACTCATCTGCCTCCCCCGAATTTCTATAGGGCACCCTTTTTAAATGAGCATTCACATAAACAATCGAGCGCCAGGTCGTGGTACATGTCTACCCATTAAAAACGAAAAAAAAAATAATAAAAACGGTGGGTTTTTGGATGCACCGTGAATAGAACCCTGTACTTCCCACATACTAGGCGGACACTCTACAATTTCACTATCGCTGTGCTTGTGGTCCTACTACAAACCCTGTAGTGCTACCACTGTAGCACCACAGATTTTCTGCGCACACACACGACTAGAGGAATGTGTGGCGATGCGTTCGCTCAGCTCTCACGAGACTGATTAGCAGTACATGAACATGTATAATCGTTGTGTTCGTGGCTACAGGCGTGCTCGTCGCACTGCTTATTGCGCTTCCTGGCAGCACCACAGAGTATTCCATCCCAAGCCTGCACGCGTAAAATGAAAAAAAAAATAGTTTACCCTAGGTACGGAAGGCGATAGCGAAGGGCGAAGGCAGATGTGGTCTCTCTCAACTAATTCTCTCAAAATACGCTTCTGGCGCACTGACTGAAGAAACAACTTAGCAAAAAGAACGAAACGAAAGAGAAATAAAGAAACGGAATGAGCCAGGAAGTGGACGCTCGTATTCCTAATTCCCGCTTCTCATCGTCGTCGCCCGAGGGACTTTCCGTATTTCGGCCCACGGACGGTCAGCGTAGTATGCGGTCAGTGGCGCGCACCGGAAATCTAATTACGGCTGCGCGCCCGCCCGAGCCTGTGCTCGGGCTTCCCTGCGGCTGCGGGCGACGACGCGTTTCCAAAGCGGGCCTTCCGTGAAACGACGCCTCGGCCGCCGTCGCGCGCTGGCTGCGCGCCCAGCGGAATGCGAGGACGAGATCTCGCGTCACACGTGCGTCGAGAGCTGGCCCTCGAGGCAAAAAAAAAAAAAAAAATAATAATAATAATAAAGAATACAGAAATTAAGCATATTGCCGCAATATATGCGTGAGAGGTGTCTTTTTCGAGGTTTTCAGCATTGAGGGGTGCTATACGAGCGCAACACAGAATGACACGCTGTTGTAACTATATAATTTTAAAGTTAGTCAAACTTATCTCTTAGAGCCACGTGTACGAGGGGTCTTACTTTTTTTTGGAATTCAGGAAAGAATGGTCACTCAGGTGTCATATAAATTTAGGTTCAGCGTCGTTTCGCGGGTTACACCGACAGACGTAGAAATTGGAACCTTCATGAAAGCGTGTTTTCTCGCCCTAAATTTTTGTTCTGTTTTCTGACGCTGCTCCGAAATGGCATAACTATTGTATGAAGGGCCATATTGTAGGGCACAAGAAACAGGAACGTCTATTGTTGTCAGCATAGAAATTGACATAGTGTTGTTGATTGTGACGAGAACGTCGAAATATGGTTTATGTTGAAAAAAAAGGAGCCTGTCACATTACGCTCCTCCTCACTTGAGCTACATTCCACACCGTAAGAATACCAAAGTTCGAAGTTGAAATTAGAATGCTGTAGTTGAAGTACAAAACAAAGGTGTTCGTAAGTATATTCGTTTTCTTTCCTTAGTGCGTAGTTTCAGTCTAGCCTTTACTGAAGCGAATATGTGCCTGTGCTTCCGAGATCACTCGAATTCGCCCGTATAGTTCTATCGAAAAATGCAATATACAGACTGCGTCTAGGACGTGCGTGCACAATATGCTAGAGCTTGTGGTGTAAGCTTGTATATCACGTACAGTAGGTTGTACTTACTAGTTGTAAACTGCACGTGACGACGCTTTATTTCTATATTTAGTTCATTTTTGACGACCTGAACTCTACCTGCACTGCAACTATGTGTTATGTTTATGTATTATGACGCAAAATGTGTCAATTTGAATTTTCTCTGAACAATGTGCCAGCGCGATTCGCCATTTACTGACATATTACTTTATTATTCTGCTTGTATGATTGTTCGACCCTGACCAACTATAATACGTATTGTTTGGACAGCGAGATGGAGTGACCGGTATCACCATTCATGACAGCTTCCACACTTGTACCCTGTATTAAAGAGAAAGTTTGCTCTAGCAAGGTACAGAAGCGTGTGCCACTTTCCGTTTATGCCAAACCGATGAGGTTGGACATGGCAAGATTTGTTAGACATGACGTCTTGGAGAATTACATAGTGTCGAAGCAAGCAACGCGAACAAGGTCAAATAGGATAATGCCATCTCGTCCGCAGTTCACAACAGTAGCCAGGTACGCACTTGCAGAGGCATATCGTGAGGTGATTGCATGGTTAGGCTTTCAGCCATGCGTTCGAGCCCCGTTGCCATGATGAACCAGCCTCGTTAAGGTTCAGCAGCCGATATTCATCAGATTCTGACGCGCTTGTGCAACACACGCACTTTCTGGACGGCCGACCAGCCTATAAAGAACGTACTCTTCACCGTGCCTACACATAGCGCACCCCGCACGGTAGTTTTCACGGTGCATAAGCGAATCACGACGACATGATAGCGTGATGTGCTCGAGCGGCAACTGCAGACGGTTGCCTCTTATTGCCGAGCACGCCTCATAAGGATTCCCTCGGTGAGCTATGGCTACTGCGAATCTCGTGCGCGCCACTCCGATGTCCGATGACAGCGCGGGCGTTGTCGCATTCCGGTCGCGTTATCTGAATGGCGCGCCGGTAATCAAGGCGGCTCCCGCTTGCTTAATCAGCGCTTTTTCGGCGAGGAAGGCCTTTCGTCCGAGCTCCTTTATGCGGAGGCCGCCTTAATGAATTGCGCTCGGTTTACTTACAGTTCCTCGAGCAATCGAGCACTCCTGAAGGCGATCCCATCTAATCAGACTCTGCTGGACGGAGTGGGGCTTTCGGGCCTGACGTGCCCGGTATGCCGAAATTAATCGGATTCCGGTGAAGTCGTTTGTCTGATTTCTAGGCGGCGTTGCGAAAGCTTTCATTAATCCCAACAAAGCCAGCGCATATTTCTTCCCTGCCGAACGTTCACAGGAGAACCGTGTTTCATCCGTTATTACAGTGATTTAGCGTTAAGTCCACGCAGCATTATACCTCCCTGAGCGCGATGAGCGGTTGAACACTAAGCAGTCACTCTACATCAGGTATTCCAATATAGCAGCATATTCGAACTGAACTGCATGTTCTTTTTTATATTGCAACAAACAAATTTAGTGTAACCGTCACACAAGGTATAGTCTGGTCATGGTTAACTACTACAAACTCCTTCGCATTTGAAGCTCTTCTATATAATCTATTTTAAACGCCTTGCAAGGAAATGGGCCTTCTCGCCTTCTTTTTTTTCCCCCTGACGCTTCACGGCGAAAAGTTTGAATTAGGTACGACGGAAAAAGGTTGAAAAAAAGAAAAACTATCTCGCTAACCGTAATTTCTAAGCCTAACGCTTCGATCGTAGGCAAAAATGCGGAATAATTGAGCGTAGCTTTCACCACTAGGACCAAAAAAGAAAGAATAGAGGGGAGGAGAGGGGGAAATGTCTAACATGGAAAGCTCCAGGTTTTAGTCTCGTTAGAACGCGAAAGCTTAGCTGCCTCGAGGAAAGGATCATCGGAAGGAAACTGTCGCTTCGCTGCGGCCAAGGCTTTAGGTAATTTCAGATACAGTACAGTGACGTTTTCTTTTCTTTCTTTTTCCCCTTCGAAGGTGTGGAAGCTGTTTCAGTGTGCACTTCATATGTGGGAGCGGACATAATAAGTGGCACAATAAATGCTCATACCTTATTGATTAGTTAAAGCTTTGTCAATCGTCGCCTCGCTCATAGATAACCATATAAAGCGCCGACGCGCTCGTTTCACTTTGCGTGGTTTCATTACAATCGCTGTAATTACAACCAGCGCTGTCAGTTATTCAAGGTCGATAATGAATAAGATTTTGTTGATGCAACGCCCGCGAAAAGAGGAGTCGGGTCACTCCTTTTCAAAGAAGGCCGCGTGACACATTTAAGGCAACATGTGGGTCAAGTTAGCGCATACAATGATAGGTAACTGTAGATCAGAGGCGCGCCCTCCGCACCAGCTTCAGACAGACAGATGGAAGACGTTTTACCGTGAGCGAAATGTTAGAGCCATGTCCATTGCACGTGGAAGCAGCGGTAAGCGTCAAGATCAGTGCTGTAGTTTTTGAAGCAAACATAACTGAGAAACTTGTGGGACACTTTCCCTGTTTTTTTTTTTCGAAGTTCGAGGGCATTTATTTGGATATCCCAACTCCACTTTGGTCTGCCTGTGTGGCCTCGATAGGATGGCCGAGGGAAAAACAGTAAAGAAAATCTAGCCCCTACCAGGAATAGGACCCGTGCAAGCGTGGAAAGCGAGTAGCTATATCCTCAGTGCCATGCCATGCCAATATATATATATATATATATATATATATATATATATATATATATATATATATATATATATATATATATATGCAACTAGCTGGTACTGCCGAAGCGCAGTCAGCTTCCTCCAAGCGAGCAACACAGTCAGGGTCGCATAGCTGAAGGTTGCAGGGCTTAATAAACACCGCTATCAACGCACAGAAATAAGTCTGCGCCAATCGCACGTTCGCTATTACCACATCTGTGCGCCATACAACTTAGCTATATGCTATACACGCCAAAACCATTACATCATAAAAAGGCGCGTCATGTTCATTATCAACAGTAAGGAACCTGATCGCCTGCTAGGAATCTGATAGGAAAATAATTTTTTTAAGTGCGCAGTTGTATTTCTCAAAATAACATACAATTGCAACACTCAATAAAGACACGCTCAATGGTCTTCGGTTTGCTGCAAATAAGACAATGCTCACCCCACGCGATGAATAATCTTTTTGCCCCATCCAGCTTTTAAGCGGCTGATTATCCATATGAAGTTTACAGAGAAATGACTTAGCCTCGGGCGAGGTAGGCATTTGTTTGATGCGAATTGAGACCGTCCTGCCCCGGCCAAGTACTGTAGATTGATCGTTAATGTGGCACACTTCAGAAGCAGCGCGGAATACGGGAGACAGTACGCAGGAAGAGCACCGCTATGGTCGTGGTCATAGGGTTTCTCACAATATTACCTAGAGGGAAATCTGGCACTGCTGCGCCGTGGTGTGCATGTGAATGCCGGTATATTGCGATTTGGATTCGCATAGCTTTTGGAGAGCCAGGACGCCTTGAAGACGTGCCTGGCTAGCATCGTTTCGTTTGTCATAACGATTTGTTTCAAACAGCACGTAAGAAGAGGGATGTAATTTTATTGTTACACAAAATCATTTTCTGTTTAAATTATGAGGACGTGTAGTTTCATATAAACTTATATCAAACGCAAAATGTATTAGGAGGCCACTAAAGCTGGAAAATTGACTACGAGGTTTGTGCTCGCTTTGGAACAGTTTGTCGTCTGTTCTTGATTTCCTTCGCTTTATTATGCACTGCAGGTGAGTAAACTTCCCAGAACGATGCAATGCAGGTTGAATGAAAACCTTTCATGAAGACTTTATTCTAAGAATCCATTATCCGTGCAGCCATATGCCCAGCCATATGCCCATTTTAGACGAAGACTCGTACAACACCAGGTAACACAAGCCTCGCACAGCCATATACCGCCATTCTATATATGACGGCACAACGCCCGTTAGGAAACTCCCGTAGAAGGTGGTGTCAGATTTCCCTCTAGGCAATATAGGGAAAAACTCTATTGTCGAGGTGTCAATATGTTGACGCGCATGCGCAGATCGCACGTAGAGGTTTTAGGAGATCTAAATCTAAATCTAAAAGCTAAATCCGAATCACAGCCTCTTTCGGTGCGTAGCCGCATTGCCACTCTCGCCCTTCAAGATAAAATATTTCATTCTCCACTGACGTCCGAGAAAGTGCCTATTGGCAGTGCAGGCACACGGCAGGGATCGGTTATATCGCCTATGATCTTTAACCTGGTTGTGATTGGTCTTTCCAGTCAATTACAAAGGATCGAAGGACTTAACCATACAATCTATGCAGACGACATCACGCTATGGATAAACGATGGCAGTGATGGATCGATTGAACAGAGACTACAAGAAACTGTTGAAACCATCGAGAAATACCTAGAAGGCACTGGTCTAACATACTCGGCCGAAAAATCTGAGCTGTTGCTGTACAGACCAACGCTAAAGGGGAGACCTCCCAAAAACTACAACACACAAAGCTACAAAGACATACAACTCACGACCCAAGATGGACAACCCATCCCCAATGTCAAGAAGATAAGGGTGTTGGGAATGATCATAGAAGCCAAGAACACCAATGGAGAAACTATTCGCGAAATCGAAGGCATAATTTCTCAGACTATGCGTTTGATCAAGAGAATCCCCAACAGGCACGAGGGAATGAAAGAAGCAAGCGTCGTGAGAATCATCCAGGCGTTCGTCTTAAGTCAGATGACGTATGTGGCGGCATACCACAGATGGGGCGCCGCAGAAAAAAAGAACCTAGACGGCCTGATTAGTAAGATATATAAACAAGCGATTGGACTCATGCTAAGCACGAGCACGGCGAAACTCCCAGAGCTGGGACTGTACAACAAGCTAGAGGAGCTAATAGAAATGCAACGTATAGTACAATACGAACACCTCTCCAGGACGACGGCGGGAAGATACATCCTAGATAAATTAGGGATCCGCTACCTCACACAACACGGAAAAAAACGGGACATACCCAAGGAAATAAGGGCAAAACTCATGGTACCCCCCTTATCTAAGAATATGCATCCTGTGTACCACGAGGACAGGAGAAAAAAGCAGGGCAAATAACATGGCGAGGAACTACGGAAGGAACGAGGACGTGGACTTTGTAGACGCTGCACGTTACAAACACAAACGAAGCTTTGTCGCAGCAGTACTTAACCACAACAGACAATGCCGCACAAGCTTGACTGTAAACACGACACGCATCGAAATGGCGGAGGAAGCGGCTATAGCTTTAGCCATAGCACAAACCAGCGCATACTATATAATCAGCGATTCCCAAACGGCAGTACGCAACTTTGCGAACGGCCGGATCTCAGCTGAGGCGTTAAGCATACTCAGAAAAGGCAGACCAACAAGGGACGACAGATGCATCCAAATCCTATGGATACCAGCCCACACCGCCGACTCAACGGGAGAGAACAACCCTAACGCGGTGGCACACAACGTAGCTCGAGGACCGACTTTCCGAGCTGCGACGAGCGTAGACCCCTCGACAGGGCCCTCCGAGGTATGGGAATGGGAAGACAGAATGACCAGGTTCAACGACATCACCAACCATTACAAGATGCAAAGAGGCAATTATCCACCACCCCATCCACAACTCACTAGATCGCAAGCTGTCTAGGGGCGATAATTACAAACCAAATCACACAAGAGCCCGATACTAATGCACGCTATTTATCCAGACATATACACAACAGATAGATGCAAAGTGCGTGGCACCAGAGCCACGCTAGAACACATGCTATGGGAATGCCAGGAACTAATACAGGGCAATGCGAGCGCAGCCTCCATCGACAGCGTCCACGCGCGATGGCAAGCCGCGCCGCTCAGCTCAAAACTGGAAGACCAACTCTGGGCAGTCCAGCGGGCAAAGGAAGCCGCCAAGAGGCAAGAACTCTGGGCCGTAACCTCGGCGGGTGCCCCAGCCCACTAACTCGCCGGACGCGAATCGTGCGGATTCGAAATAAAGTTTTCTCACTCACCCTTTCACTAAATGAGCCACCTTATGTATCAGCTGCAACAGGCATATGTCACCACAAAGTCATCCATTTCAGGTTGCCCGCCCATCATCGCGTACTACAACTTTTTTTCCGCCTAGTTCTTTTATCGAGCAGCTACAGACTGGAACGGCCCTCCCCGGGACATGCCATCATAGCTTCAACTTCTACTTTCGAAGATCGTGTTGGTGGTCACCTTAAATGTTAATTAATCTTGCTTGCTTGTTCGTTATATAAATGAATAAAACCACGCCTTATGTAATTCCCTCCAGAAAGCGGCCTTTAAGGCAATAAATCTGAGCTGAAACTGAACTGAACCACCAGATACGTGCGGTGCGTTCGGCTGCAAGAGGGACAAAGCTAAACGGACTTCCGACTGAATCGGTTTTAATTGAGGTTGAATGAAGTATGCGTGTTGCACGGATGGAAAGGGGGTTCTCGCAAAATTAAGACAATCATCTTAGATGGGCTCTGCTGGAATTTTTTTCTTCCTTTCTCCGCAGCCCCGAGCACGGAAGAGGCAGAGAGTCACGAAAACGTTTCAGCGCTTTCTACGCTAACAAACAGAACACGGTAAGCGTATATGAGAAAGTGCTGAACAGTCAGGCTCGTCTGCGTCCCCAGCGTGCCTGAACTTTCTCCTATGACCCCTTATCCATCTCTTTCTTACTTTCCCAACTCATCGACTGTGACTTAGCTAACCGGGCTCAGTTACGGTGGACCTTCTTGAACAGCTCGTACTTGCGTGCCATACATGAGCAAAAAAAAAAAAATCTTAACGGTACTTATATAAACTAGAGAAACGACATCGTAGGAAGGGAGCATTATTTAGGTTTAGATCAGTCCTTCATCATACGTTTTTTTTTAAATTCTATATTATTCTTGTCCACTCACTGTCCCACCCCCTTAATCTCTTTCCTGTTCTTCCCTCATGATATTTTTCGACGTACTTTTTCACTTCGAGAGCCGGCAGGCGTTATGCCCCACCTGCTGTAGTTGCCAGCTACCACTATTTCTTCTCGGTGTGATTGTTTTTATGTATACAGGCTTAATAATAATAATAACAGCGCTGGTAACGTCGCATGCACACAGCGCTTATGATTGTCCAACGACAGTGCGTGATCTATGTCAATGTCACTTTATTCGATGTCGCAATATCTTTTGAGCTGAAATATATTTTCGGCTCTGCCGCTTAGGTATAGGTACTTGGAGCTCGTGTAAAAAATGGGACCGATTTACGAGTGAGATTGGGAAACTCGAACCGAACAAGCGCCTCACAATGTCGCCCGCTTCAGAGAAGCGACGCAGGCGTCGTATTTAAATAACGCATAGCGAAGGCGATGCGGAATAATTTTTCAATTTCAACAAGAGGCACTGGGTATACGTAGAAGCGCCACGGCCATTTGGTTCTTGTTTGAGGACGGCAAGCAGCGGTATTTCTTATTCAGCCGCACCGATACGTAAAAGCGGTTCTGCCGCCTCGATACCCACATTTGTGATAGCGGCAATCGTTGATTGGTAGTCTATCTCCCTGTCACGCACGCACGCACACACGCACACACACGCACACACGCACACACACGCACACACACACACACACAGACACACAGACACACATACACACAAACACACACACACACAAACACACACACACACACACACACACACCACACACGCACGCACGCACGCGCACACACACACACACACACACACACACACACACAGAGAGAGAGAGAGAGAGAGAGAGAGAGAGAGAGAGAGAGAGAAACGCGCGCGCACTCTCACAGACGGAACAAGCAAACAGAGGCCTGTGAACATCAACACCATCGTTCGTGGCTGCGAATAGACCGTATCACATATTTTTTTTCACTTAGCACTACTTCCTTTTTTTTTCTTGCGACGGCTCAGTTGCACATACTGTACGGTTGTCAAATTTAATAACGGTCGTCGTCTCTACGTCGTCGCAAAAAGCGGAAGCGACCCAGACGACACCCCGGAGGATCGACGGAGTGCGTCGGTACATCCTTCATCTCCGCTTGTAAATTGCATTCGCGCGCGCACACACGTCCGTTGAGTTTCTCTTCCGCATTATTTTTTTTTTCACGGTGCTCGGCACACTCCCCCCCCCTCCTCTCGGTGTCCCACCGGCGTCGAACTGTGCCCCCTCCACGAGCCTCCGAGCCACGCGCACGTGCATTCATCGTCCACCTATCATCTGCGTACATGTACGTAGAGTATACGCGTGTAACGAGTATATTTCATTTTCCTGAGGCCGCCGGAAATGACATTTTTGTCGCAGCGTCGACGCGCGGCGCGATCCCATTTACGTCGCGTACTCCCTTACGCTTTACTTGTTTCGTTTGCCACAAAGGGGAGACTCTGCATGGAGGGATGCTTAGGAGCTCGTTGTCGTGGAGAAAGCGGCGGGTCGCCTTGAACCGCAAGCGCCGTGAATGGTTTAACCAAACCGAAATGCTGCGATTTCGAGCGATAACAGTTATTTATAGACCGCGGTGGTGCGTCTCTTCCTTCCCGAAAATTTTTTTCTTTTATTGTCCTTCTACGCTTTGTTGCGGCGAGGAGCAAAACAGACGCAAGGACAGAATGTAGATGAAATACACGACAAAACGGAACATCTGCAGCACAAGCGCTTGTGAGCGAGGAAAACTATGGAGAAAGAAAGAGAAAAAGAAAGACGGAGTGTCGCAGATCTATATCTGAAACGAACCACCACCACCACCACCGGCATCATCATCATCATCATCATCATCATCATCATCATCATCATCATCATCATCATATTATTATTATTATTATTATTATTATTATTATTATTATTATTATTATTATTATTATTATTATTATTATTATTATTCAGGATGACACAAACATACAATGAATAGAGACGAAAGAAAGTTGTGGTTTCACCGGAGAGACCAAACATACTGATAGCGATAGCAAGGTGTCAGATAATTACGCGAAGTGAGGTTCGTAGTTTTACCTGCCGCATGAATTGCAGAAAATATTCGCTTAGTAATTAAATTAACAAGCCCGCTGTTACGCGTGCACAAGCCAACATGAACAGTCTGGTGCACATAGGGCGATGCCCGCACAAAGAAAGCCGAAACGCGATATCCTCTCTGCGTCTACATATTTTTTTTCGCGAACTTCAGATACTTCCTTTATCCAGCTGCGCATTAAAAAATAACGAAAGAAAGAACGCGGGTGGCTGTAATAGAAACAAGGGGCGGGAGATGGCCATGTCGTACGAGGTCGCGCGTCACACTATTGAAGGTATACTGCGGTTTCCCGCCTGTTCCTGCGGCCGGAAGACGCGTGCCAGCCACGCGACCGAGCAACCTCGCGACCCCACTTCCGGTCTGGGAGCAGCCGGAGCAGCAGAGACAGCAATGGGCCGCAACCGCCGTGCGGATGGGTGCGGGGTTGTCCACGACGCGGGGTCGACCAGATGGCAGTACAGTGTCACGGTGCCGCCGCCTGCGATCCTTCTACTCCCCTGCCCTCCCCCGCCCCCTTGCAGTCGTTCACGGAGCGTGCGCGTCATTTTTTTCTTCTATTCTTCGTTTTTCGTTTCTCTATTTTTTAGTGTCATTTTTTTTTCCGCGGGTTCTTTAGATTGTCGTTTCTTTTTTCTTGGCTAGCAGAATGGCGCAGCCTAGCAAGACAGCGGACCCCGCGTCTAAATCTGCCGGCGATCTGGTTCCCGTTATAGTTACCCTAATATCCGGCCGACCCGGCGAAGGCCTCGAATATTCGGTTGCCGGCACGTATTTGCCATATGAAGTCGTCTCTAAGCCAAGCGGTGGACAGCCGTTTTCATCTTTCCTTTTTTTATGTTACATTCTTTGAGAGGAGGGGGAGTGGCGGTCGTCTTTTTCCCCGCCTTCGCTGTGGCTTTCACGGAGAGGGCATCGTACACCGCGCGCGGAACGATATCTAGCGTTTTCCAGCACTGAATGGAACATTGTGCCGCCGGAAGCATATTTCGAGCGCAATTTCCTGCGCGCAGCACATTTTCTCGGACCATCGTGGGGAGTTCGGGTCCCACGAGAGGTTTGCCATCGCGTTATCTAGGGCCAGCAGTTACTAAAGAAATGCGTTGTGCTCTTATTTGGCTATGACGGCAATACTAACGCGGTCAAAATCCCATGACTGCTAGCCAATGTACCGTTAAGCTTGGCGCTTCTCGCATGCCATACTTACGCCTATTTGTTCCCGGGACAATAATACGGCGGTTTTTGCTGCTCTAAACAAGCACATGGCAATGCTGTCTTTATATTCGTGTACCATTATTTTTATGCACAATAAGAAAACACGCCAGAGCCATTTGGATGCAGATAACATTCTTAGCGTCGTCATACCAGTTTTTTTATCTATCTATCTATCTATCTATCTATCTATCTATCTATCTATCTATCTATCTATCTATCTATCTATCTATCTATCTATCTATCTATCTATCTATCTATCTATCTATCTATCTATCTATCTATCTATCTATCTATCTATCTATCTATCTATCTATCTATCTATCTATCTATCTATCTATCTATCTATCTATCTATCTATCTATCTATCTATCTATCTATCTATCCATCTATCTATCTATCTATCTATCTATCTATCTATCTATCTATCTATCTATCTATCTATCTATCTATCTATCTATCTATCTATCTATCTATCTATCTATCTAGCGAAAAATATAGGCCGATTCCGAAGATAGTGCAGTCTAAACGTGCGAGCTGGTCCCGAAGGTAGCAAGGTCTAAAATCGTGGGCAGATCCCGTAGTTTACGCTTCTGGTAATGCGCCACTCTTGAATGAGCTTCTTTGACGCAAACTTACATGTGGATCCTTGAGTATATGCGTCGGGGTAGGTATGCGCCACCTTTGAATGAACTTATTTGACGCCAAGTTGCGTATATCTAGGCTAGAACGATTAAAAAAAAGCATTTGGGAATTATTAGTTTTAATGAAGAGACGAGTGATGACGTGATATCAGTAGAACAGCAAGTCATAGCCACAGTGGATCAGCATAAATACCTGGATGTATACGTAAACGAATGAGAGACCTACTCAAGCACTCACCGCCAAACCATGTGGCTTCTACAATGAACCAAAGCTGTTATATTTGCAATAATGACTTTTCGTCCGATGGTTTGGCTCGGAACTCCAAGTTTTCTTAGGATTTCATTATCGCCATCATTTCAGTCGCTCGTGACACTTCTCAATATACTTCATCACTCCTGTACAGCTACGCTGTACTCGTTCCAACTACGCGCACTGTGCTAGTGTTCTTAGACCTCTAAAATAGGTCAGTATTATATGTCACACGCAACAGTTCCAGCCCTATAGAATACCCGCTGAGAAAACAATGCATACGCCACGTTAGCAAGTTAGTTTGCAGTTATCTTGATTACTTCATCAGCCTGCTGTAATGTGGATTAGTACCTCGTTTCTGTCTGCAGCGGAACGCTTAAAGGCCATTGCCACCTATTCCCATTTCGAAGACGCCAGGCTTTGGTGGTCACCACCATCAACTCCCTTCCCGGTAGTCTTGTAGTGAGTGACCATATAGCGTTTAGAAAAATGTCACGCTCTGGAAGGCGCGGATTGAAGAGCAACTGTGCTCAGAGACGGTTTCATGAGACGAGGCTCGCAGATAACACGATAACAGACACAGGGCGACCGTAACCAGTACGCGAAGCGTTTCTCAGGTTAAACTTGAGCTGGGCACAAATATGCCTCGTGTAGTTAGAAGCTTCGTAGAAGCTTAATAACATCAGCGTAGATATTAGCACAGATAATCGCAACGGCGCAGTCTTGTAGCAGGTCATGGTGGCACCAGGCCGCTTGATGCGCTGGATGTAGCAAAACAAAGTTATCTTTTTTTCTGATTCTGATATGAGTCACCCATTTTGAAAACAGGGCTAGTTCGTCCGAGCGCAAGCGAGCAGTGTTGAATTGGCGGAACGCTATAGTCTCCGAAAACATGAGTTCACTGGTTCGACTTGTGCCTCTACCAATCATACAAAGTTATACAGAAGAAGTGAAATTTGTTCCAATTTGGTGCAAGTTCATCGCGGTATACCTCGTAGGCGCCAAGCAGAACACACGAAAAGTACAGACAGACAGCGGGCTGTTCTCTCGTGTTCTGGCTGCTGCTTAGGACACCACTACGTGTAGGAATTTGGGCGATTTGTTGTTCATTCTAGTTTCCCTAGTGAGCGCCATGAGTGGCAGTTCGGAGAAGGCCGTGAAGTCCTTGAAACCCACGCGATGGCCGAGTTGGTAGCAGAGCGTTCGAGAGCGCCTGAAATCTCGTTTATGGTCCGTGGCAAAGACGTGCATAGGTACATCAAGATAACGAAGCCGGGTTGCCCCCTTTCATGTTGCTTGGGAGCAAAAAAAGAAAAAAAAAAGAAATGTTCTGTTCATGTGGTCCCGTGATCTCGCGCGCTCACTGCCTTTTTCGTCCGCTGAGCGCGACGCGCTTTTAGAGATGGGGCGAGCGGCGTGGTAGGCGGACGTTGGGAAATCCATATACGACGCGCATTCGAAACATGGCGCGAAAAAAAAAAGAAAATAGAGAGAAAGGTTAGCTGGATTCCTTTATTTTTCTTCTCCTTTTCTTAATGCTCAAAATTTTGCTTCCCGATTCCCATTTCGTTCGCCGAGCCGAGTAGACATGTGTGCGCCGGTCCGATAACGACTTTGGAGCGAGGTTTCTCTGCTGCGAGCCGTCGGCCGCCGCTGTAAGCCTCGGCAAGCCATCGACCCGGGAAACCGGATGCGGCCGAACAAGCGTTCTTTCAAGGCCATCGAAAGCCGCTGCTTCTTCGAACGAATTACGCCGCGCGGAGGGCGCCTCCTGATTTTTTTCCCCTTTTGAGATTTCCACCTTTATTTCCCTTTGTTAGAACACGGGAAGAGCTTGGACGGGAAGTTTTCGTCCGGACCGCACCGCAATCGTTTCAGCCGATCGAAAAGCCGTATACGCATCCTGCGCTTTCTGCCGTATCAAAACGAATCGAAAGGAAGTAACAGCCGAACGAGCAGGGAGGGGGGGGGGGGGCTCAGTCGAGCTTTTCAGCTTTCGGGATATGTTGCGGCCATAATGCCAGCCTGTCCGGGTGATTCGACCTGCTAGTGCTTTCATGGGAAACACTTCGTGCCCTCGGGATTCCGTCCTCCCATATACGTGCTTTCTGCGATACAACCGCGCTGGCGTTTTTGGTGTTACGCTTGGACGCTCTAATTCACCCGATGCGAAGTAAATAAAAAAAAGAAAAAGATACGTACAATGAGGACTGGTTGGAATCTCTCCATAGTTGGCAGAAAAAAAATATACTAGAACAAAAGAAGCTAGCCACGCGGATGGTATGTTAAAGGTGATCGCGTGGCTGCAGAGGAAGTGTTCTATTGGATGAAGACACATTATACAGGGCTAGCATAAATGATTCATTAGTTTTGGAAAGGCTCTACTTTCAAAAGTATTACACGTATACGCATGAAACATATAAGAAAAGAACCACAAACTAACCAAGTTTGTAGTGTGTTTACGTACCTTGTTTACATACCCCCACTACCGCAATCCTCAGTCGAGCTCAAAGAACGCATCAATGGTGCAGTGCAGACAAGTGACAGGGAGAGAGAGAGAGAGAGACAAAAGTGAAAAAAAAACAAACAGGGAAGTTAGCCAGTGTAAATACCGGCTGGCTACACTGTGCTGGAGAAAGGGGTAAAGGGAATAAAAGAAGAAGGAAGAGAGAAGAAGTAAAAACAAGAAAAATGCACACAGTAACGCGATGTTACGCGCAACGATAGTCAAAGGCGTTCGTACAGTTCACATGTCCTCAAGAACTTGAGCAAAGCCCTCAAGGCTTTGAGTGCCGAAACGCGTCTAGACCAGTGTCCTAGAACTTTCTCTTCTGTGAAGGGGAGATTGTCCAGTTTTTTTAGCACGGTCACGAGCACCTTTCTTTGCACATAACAAGTGACAAGACTACGCTACAAAATGTATCGAGCTGATTCCATACAGACAAGTGACAGGACTACGCTACAATATGTATGGAATGAGCTCGATCATCACCTGGACGTGTGTCGTGCCACCAAAGGGGCACACATTGAACACTTGTAGAGGTTGTATAAACTTGGTGAGTTTGTGGTTCTTTTCATATATCTTTCATGTGTGCACGTGTAATACTTTTGACAATATAGCCTTTTCAAAACGAATGAATCATTCATGCTTGCCCTTTATGTGAGCATGACTTGGTGGGCGGCGCTGAGCGTGCGATGATCAGCCGATAGGCTCGTCTTGAAATACGTTCCTTTCCTTTATCATATGCTCTCTCTCTCTCTCTCTCTCGTGCTCTGTTGTCGAGCAAAACGAGAACAAGAAGAAAGCAGGAGCCAATATTTCGACAAGTGGACATTTTCAAGGCAACATATGCGACATATTTTCTCCTAAATCACATTCATGACCTTATTGATGATATATAAGTCAACATATGTCGCCTTGAAAACGACAGGTCCACTTGGCGAAACCATGGCTCCTGTTTTATTGTTGTTCTCGTTTTGCTCATCGTCTTGAACTTCCGTCTTTCGCATATACCGTGATGTGTTGTAGATATTTATAACAGAAGTTTTTTAATGGTAATGCTTCTACTGTGTGGCTCTTTTAATCGATGCGGCATT
This sequence comes from Dermacentor albipictus, assembly GCF_038994185.2. Lineage (NCBI taxonomy): Eukaryota > Metazoa > Arthropoda > Arachnida > Ixodida > Ixodidae > Dermacentor > Dermacentor albipictus. The sequence goes on from NC_091824.1 coordinate 79,715,466, forward strand.
CACTGGTGTGATCATGATATTGTCGACCGCTTTTCAAACTCACGAAAATGGTGCGTCTGTTCTACAAGAATTCCTGATGAAAAATAAGTTTCTAGAGGGCGCCATTAGTTGCAAGTGGTCCTATGCTGCAGCTAATTAAATATTTATATACCAGTTGTGTATGTAAACTGCCGCACTGCATGTCTCTAACGCAATGCTACACAGAGCCCGATGTCTGCTTGGGTCTGCGTGTATATATATATATATATATATATATATATATATATATATATATATATATATATATATATATATATATATATATATAACTTAAGTGGTTCTTTCTTCCTTTCTCTATTTCGTTTTTTTTCTCATCTTTCACAGCCTCCTCCCCTTCTCCGCACAGGGTAGCGAACCGGAGGTGCCCTTTGGTTAGCTTTTCTGTCTTCCCATTACCTCTGTTTCTCTCTCTCTCTCTCTCAAGATCAGCTCGCCGTCACGGCCAAGACCTTAGTGATTGCTAATCGAAGAAAAGCGCTGTACAGCTGTGATTTATTCTGCTTTGAAATTATGTTCTGTGACAGAAGCAGGCTCTCACAGCGTACACCGTCATCTTCTTCATCTGCATAATAATTCGTTATCATAATCATCATCATCATCGTCGTTATCATATTTATGTCCACTGTAGAAGAAAAGCCTCTTCCAGCAATCTCCAGATACCGTATATCGCGCCATCTGAGCCCATATTATGCCTGAAATTTCCTAATTTCATCACACCACTTAATTCTGTTTGGCCTAAGTTACTTCTCTGACGTTCTCGGCTGCACTATCCTCAGAGTGGCACCCTCTTTGTATCACTGAGAGACTACCAGTTATCCGCCAAATGCATTACATGGCCTACAGAGGATAACCGGTTGTATATTAGAGTTGCAGATTGGGCATCAAGTAATGCCATCCTCGTAAGAACAAATTACGTGCGATGCGGAAATCGACGTGTTCCTCAGCTGCACTATATACTGTCTGTTCTGAACGCCAAGATACACGCACAGACTCCACCACTCTGAGAGTCTGCGTGGGGCGTAATACCACGCAGACGTTAGTGCTTCCAGCTCCTTCATTTAAGTTGCCGCAGATGCATGAGCTCGCTTCCGAGTGGCGGTAGTGGTTTTTCTCTGACTTTGAGGCGAGGGTAAAAGGGTGAATATGAAGATGAGGAGGTGACTTGATGACGACGACGTCATATCAGGAGTCGACGCAGCAAACCCAATTTACAGATTTTTGCTGTTGTAGTAATAAGCAGATTGTGAACAAGCCAATTGTATCGCGTATATATATATATAAACTTTAGATCTGCTGTCATTTAGACTTCTCTGTATTCTTTTTTGGAGACTTCTATTTTTGAGCTCATCTCAGAAATAAAAGGAGTACCCGGCGCCATCTAATAGGCACCAACATCTCCTCCTTTACAGTTGGTTAAAACAAAAAAAACAGCCCATGCAAGACAGAAAAAAAAAACGCTACGGCAACTCTATTCACAATGTAAGATGTGCGGATCCATAAATACTTTGTTTAGCGCAATACAACGGACACAAGAAAGACGACAGGACAAGCGCCTTGTCTAGTGGCTTTTCTTGTGTCCGTTGTATTGCGCTAAACAAATTATTTATGGATCCGCACCAACTATCCCGCCACCGCATTGTGCTAAGATGTGCGGTTTGCTTTTAAGATGTGTAGAGTTGATGGACTACTGTTTTTGTGCTCTCAGAGGTGGCAACGTACTTTTTAATCTGTCCAAGCCTTCACCCTCACAACGACACAATTTTTTTCCCCTTCAAACCCGGAGAGCTCACTGGGCAACATGTTGATATGCTGATAGACACGTATTGACAACGATGCTACCCACAGCGAAAAACGGCGTCCCTTTTCTATCGACCTCGCTTGCCAAATCTGCACGGTAACGCAGCGCATCCCTTCGCATTAGTACAGCCCCGAAGCGTCTCCCACCGCTGCCAACTTCGCCACTCGTAGCATTGACCTTCGGGCGCAGGCACATCCGAGGGATAAATTGAATTGTTCGGCAAAGAAGGATGAAGGGCAGTGAGCCTTTCGCACAGCACTCTGCTCGAGGAAAGCCAGAGACGCCTTCCAGTGAAGCCGTGGTTGTCAGGTCGGGGGGAAAGGGGGATGCGTGATAGGATGTGCCAGGAGTTCCTTATCAGGTGGCAACGAAAGAGGCATCGTCCCCGCAACCGTGTCGCAGCCTTCTGGAACCTGAAGGTGGCGACAGAAAGGGGCGACTGTGAGAAATGGTCGACGCCGCCTTCGTGGCGACCACAAAAAGCTGCCGGCATGCCGCCATGAAAAAAGGAGACGGGGAAGCGGCGTATGATAAAGTCTCCTTTATCGTAACCTCGCACCAGAGCTTTCGTAACAGAACTTCCCCTGTCTGGCGGGCTGCAGCCTGCGGTATACTTATACGACGCCTCGTTGGTTCGGTTAATACGTCCATAGCGGCCCTTATTCCTTCCGCTGCGAGCTCCGGATCTGCTCTAACGTGCAGCATAACTAACTGAAAGTTCAATGCGTTCGAGAAAAGATGCGACGCGATTCTCCCGTCGGGAAAAGGAGTCCCCTGTTTCGCAACCATATTTCGTGTGACAACTATGCGCTCCCAGTCCGTTTGGGCTATACGAACCACATTGGACGGCGAACGGATGCGGGACATGCTAACAAATGTACGCGGGTGTGTTTGTCATTGCCTTTGTCAGGCCCCCAAAATCCTGTGACGTCATCTAAGGACAAACTAGCGCCGGTGCTTTGGCTTGGAACTGCACATAACTGGCACGCGGCCGAGGGCTGCGCAGACGGCCCGATTCAACGCTTTGCTTTCATCTCTCTGTTTTTATCCCGTCTCTTCCGTTCACTCCAATGATGATGCTTTTCGGCGCGGCTTTTATACAGGTCCCGTTGCTCCCCTGTACTTTGTGTTTTTTGCTCTCCTCCGTCTACTCCACACGCTCGCCGCTTTGAGACGTTCGTAACTGCCCCGGGGGCTTTCTTCTCCGCTTTTAGCCTCCTCTCCTTTTGTCATCGCGTCATCTGTTTGGGGGTCTTTGTGCTCCGCGCCCGACTCTTTCAGACGACCTGGCGAGAGAGAGAGAGAGAGAGGGGGGAGGGGGAGCCGCCGATAATCTTTCCGCTCGCATTCGGCAAATGGACCTTTCCTTTCCGACGTACGACGCCCTCTCCTTCGGCGCTTTCTCTTCCTCACAGCCATCGGTTCCGTATCTGTTTCACTTCGTGCTGCGCGCCTCACTTCTGCAGCCCTCCTTCGGGTGGTTTCACCCTCTTCGTGTGTTCCCCGACAATCGATTGGTGCCCACCCGCTGCCTCCATCCTTACCCTTCACTACCGTCGATGCCCTTCGAATCTCCAGAACAAGAGAGCTACCGCTTCTAGTCTGCCGGCGGCGGCGTACGGTCTATTTCTACCCGGGCCGCTGCGGTAATGTAGTCGTCGCCTCGCTGTTCGTGTGTCGCCACTCTGCTGCGAGCCTCGGGATATAGGCCTCCTCCATCGTCGACGGATTCTAACAGGAGCAGTCAGGAAGCAAAGAAGAAGAGGAGGAATACAAAAAGGAGAAAGAAGTAGAGCGAGATCAGAGGAGTGCAGAGGCAAAAGAGGTGAAGGACCGAATTTACGGTCCTTATAGGCGACCGGGGTCTGTTTTCCACACCGACGACGAGCCGAGAGGAGTGCTCCTTTGCCGGCCCGACGGCCGGAAAACGACAGACGAGAGGGTACGTCAAGTGCGCAGGGCTGAGTCTCTTTATCAAGCGAAGAGCCACCCGGGCCCGCGGTGTGCCTTAAGCGCGTCGCGCGGTGGGAAGAGTAGAGACGAAGGGGGTGGACGGAAGCTCCTTCCTTGACGACCCCGGGGCAGGAGCTCTCCAACTTCTCTCGGGAAAGAGACCACGGCTGCAAGATTTGAAGTTTCTCGAGGTTAGAACTTCATTTCGTCGTTGAGAGGAGAGGGGAAAAAAGCGGAGAGACTGATGCTAGCTCCAGCTTCCGAAAAGGCAGATGTGCTCATTCGATGTGGAGGCCTTTGTGTGCCTTCTTCATCTTGCCGACAAATCTCCAGCTAGCAGATGCGCAGTACACGGGATAAAGCAATGCTCAGTGTACCGTGCCTGTCGTGTGCTTTCTTGATCAACGTGGTTCGGTTTAGTCTGTTTGCGTTCTCGGGACGATGAAGTACAACAAACGCGCTGGCTCTCAAGCATAAGAGTTTAAGTCGCGGTGATTTTATTATTTTCCCCAAAATTACAACTTACCACGATTTTCTCAAGCACTGTTCTGCTAGCTTTGCATTGCAGTCAGTGCGGCAGTGCTCCTCTCATCGAGAACACAGAAAAAAATTGTGAAACATAATTGAAGAATGATACTAGAAACCTCGGCCGGAGCAGTATCAGGGATTAGTATAAGGAAGCCTTTTTAGGTCCTTCAAATAGAGAGGTAATGTACTGCGAAAGCGGAAAACGGCAGACGTAACATTAGGAGAAAGGAATACTGCAATCATGAATTACTAAACAAGCGCAGGCACATAATTTTCCATTTGAGGTTAACTTGGAAAACTGGAGTCGAGCAGGTCACATATTTTGCAGCGTAGATAACCGGTAGCCCATTAGAGCAACAGAGAGGGCGCCAGGAAAGGAAAAGGCAGTCGATGGCTCCTGGCGATGCAATTAAGTTAGGAAACTTGCGTAATTAAGTTAGGAAACATGTGGAGTCAGCTGACGCAAAATAGGAGTGGATACTTGCAGCCTCAAAGGAACAACGTTAAAAGTATAAAAGGTGGAGAGGAAGAGAAGATATACACTGAACTATACAGCGCCTTTGCACCCTCTTGCTTTATAAGGAGAAAAGAAAGTTCCTTCGTATAATGATCTGTTCAATTTAGGCGCCAAATCGACAAACATTTTCATTTCTAAAGGCTGTTTGTTCCTGATGATTCATCTCTGCTACACTAAGTTCACTACAGTAATTAGAGGGCGTTTGATTTTAACATACTCCTCTAGCGTATATGGTCGCCGCTTGGAAAATTCTGCATGCTAACGCCCACACATGCACAGAATTCCCGTCTGCCTCAAAGTAGCAATCCCCGACTGGTTTAGAAATGATTGTAAAAACGTCGCTTCAATGGTCTCCCCACTCTACATTTCTCGAGCCCAACTCTGTGACACATCGCGTTAAATGCACGCAGTGCGGAGGACAAGGATGCAATGAAGAGGAACACAAACGAGGCCCCGACTTCCCCAACGCAAACTAACCTTTCCTAACATAACCTAACTCCCCCCACCCACTTCTCCCCCGTGACCACGACGGATATTTCAGGTCGCTATTAATAACTTGAGGGACTTCTGCATCGCAACCCAGTTTCGAGCGCGAAACCCCGGGGGTTTTGAGAGCCGGGTTTGCGGAATCTCATTGCACAGGCAAGCAAGCAAACAACCATGCGAGCGGAAACCCTTTTAAAGGCCGCTATTAATTAGTTTTTGGAGAGAGAGAGAATGAGAGCGAATGCCTGCCATAGCACGGCGACAAATCAGCGCGCATCCATACAGCGCAACCCGCGCGCTGCCCAGCGCAAACCACTTCCGTCGACGTGTGCGCGTCCGGTGTGCATGGCGCGGGCGCCCGGAATTCCGCGGAGACGGCGAAACGGCGGCAATCGCGATTGTGGGCCCCCGTTCTCGTGCGGCAGCGTTCACGCGCCGCACGCGGGCCGCTAATGGCCACCGCGGGCCATCACAGAGCGCTGGTCGATGTTTTGCTGCCCTGCGAGAGACGCCGCGGTGGAGCGGCCGACGCCTCGGGGACGCACACACACGCTAGGCGCGAGGACTCCCTCGAAACGCGAGGAGTGTTCGCGCAGGGATATATAATGTGTTTGCACGCATGGCCGCAGCCGCAAACCGTGTACCGTGACTGCGCCCCCATTGTTTTCAGCAGCGCCCGGTCTGCGCTTGTCGCGTTACGGACGGAGCGAGCAGCATCAATCTCGGGTCCGTAAGGGCTTTCGAATGATACCGGTTCTCGCAACAAGTTTCTGGGGCAGATGGACGCGCGTCGAATGAACCGAGCAGAGCGGACGCGCTAATCGATTATTGATGGTTCGCTCCCTTGCCGTCGTTTTACCCCGTATGTGCGAAAGTGAGTTCCCCTGGAGCCTTTGACGTTGTTTGTTTGTCTACTAAGTGCACTTAGCGGAAGCGGGAATCAACAGCAATGGCGAAGTCAGATGCCGAGGCACACTGGGAAAGTTTTTTTGCGCATGCACCGCTGTACATTATACCGGGGTGAAACATCAAGAATTCTTGCTTTCCTTCGCGAGAAACATTTACCCTTGGCAGCGGAAGCTTATTGATTCGTCATATCGTTCATTATGAACGAGAACGAGTGGCGTCACACTTTCACGTAACATTCTTGCGTACGAACATATTTTCCGCAAATCCCGGCCCAGAACGTGACCTCTCGCGTTGTCGCGTTTGTCTCTTTCGGCGTATTGGCGCAATTGTGTGTTGACATAAGTGGTCGTGTTTGACATGCGTTCACCAACTGACGTTGATTCCTGAGCGCGCTTCGTTAACCATAAAGAACGCATTTCTTGAAGTCGAATGTCAGTCGCTACGAATAGCGGTCCCCACCTTTAATGCTGCAACATCACTAAACTACAACTCACCTAATTTCGCCCGATAATGTCCTGGAACACACGGCGTGATGGCTGAGGCGCTTTTACGTGGAAAGACGAGTCGCAGTATCCTAATCACATGAAATTATTGCGCCTTTATGTAAATTAGCACAAAGCAGACATTTAGCAACATAAAATGTTTCTTTCATCGATTTATATCACGAACAACACTTTTTTCTTGCAGTGCTTTTCAGTGGAGAACAACATTTCTGCTTGAAATAATTTTTTCTCCAAATGCGTTTTCCACTAAAAGGGTACCCTTACCAATAAGCAACCAAAATAGATTTTAATCGATTGCGGCCGAAAGTCACATGTCATGCTTTCTTGGAAGACGTCGTCGACGGTGGTAGCGATGATAGCTGCAGGCTGGTTCAGTCTGGGCATGGAGGCCTAGATTGCTCTGCGGTTATTATGGCTACAACGTCACTTAGGATGCCAATAGAGCACGTCGGAAAACGTACAACGGCAACGTGCGTACAACATACGAGGTATATGAAGAGGACACTTGCAGATCATTTGCGGGCTATGATGGACCCCGACAGAAACATCAGGTGTTGTAAGCACGCATGCGAAAGGCCTTTCTCCGGAAGGCTACCCAAAAAGGGTCCCTTCCAGGCATGGTAGCTTCGACCATTTATTTGTTGCCTCTCTGCATAATTAAGAAACAAAGCGGAGAAACAGCACGCGTTGTTTTAAATAGCCATGTTGACGTATACGCCCTTCAATCACGAATTCAATACGCCCTTCAATCACCTTCCCTTGAGAATTTGATACAATGGCCGTATATGCTTCTTTACCTCCCACTTAGGCAGCATCAACTGCCAGCTCGTTCTGCTGCTCTATTTCCTGCAAGAGTGCTTTAGCCCCTGCCTTTCTACTTTCTATATTATATCTTGGATGCATGTTTCTCGAGAGAGGGTTGGTTCTGATCTTATTCCTAACTTAAGTCCTTAATTCTACTTCAGCTTCTATTGGGATCCTTGATCTAGTCAGTTCTACACCTATTGTCTGTAATATGTTCCTGCCAGCTCGTGATTTTGTCAATCTTTCGTGTTGCGCCAGCTGTTGGGCCTCCGGGATTTCTTCTATGTGTTGTGCACCCCTAGACTCATGAGCTTGTCGGTTGCAGCGTTACTCGGTATCCTTAGGGCTACGTTAACAAGCTTCCTGAGCATCACTATAAGTTAGTAGGGTCTGGCTGCTTCCATTTGAACAATCGAGGCACATAAGTGAAGTGACAGAGAGCAAATGTGTGTATTAGTCTCAAAGCACTGTCTTCCCCTAAACCTCTGCGTATATTGGTAATTCTTCTTAGCAACCTAATGAATTCATCTCTTTTATTCGAGAAATGCTGTATTGTTCTATAGTTAGCATTGCTTCCTTCTATGTGAAATCCAAGAACCTTAATCATTCAACTAGCCTGATTGCGGATCCTTCATGAATGTATAAGCACATTCTTGTCTCATGTCCCATCTTCCATTGTAACCTCTTGGTTTACGACCTTTTCCGCCATGTTTAATGACCAAGAGTACTGATTTGGCTGCCGAGCATTTCAACCCCATGTATTTCAGTGTGTTCTCTACAACATATATATTTTCCTGTAATCCGGTCTCTGTCTGTCCTACATATTCCACATAATGTATACCTTCAATTTTCTCTAAATTTCTTACAACCTTGGACATTGCTAAATTGAATAGCATGGGTGAGAGCACAGCCTCTGGTGGAGTGCCCCTGTTTCCCCAATTCTTAGCTTTTGATTTAAGCTCTCCCAGCATGAGTTGTGGAGTTCTCTTTCTAAGAAAGTCCTTATCATCTTAAAAAGTACTTTACCTAACCCCGTCTCCGAGAGGCAGATAGGTACGCACACATATTCCGGCATCACCTCTGTTATTAAATGGTTAAGCGTTTTTATGCCATCCGTCACTTAAGACAATGAATGGCTCATACCCGTGTAAGCAAGCAAAAAGTAAAAGTTGTCTTCCTGAGCTGCGCCGTCCGCTCTCTCATTGGACGGCGCAGCTCAGGAAGACAAGCTCCACCCACTCGCTTTCTGCATTTTTGTTTCTTTTAAATAAACGTTTTGATATATATATGTCTTCCTGAGAGTCTACCGATCTTGGAAAATGGTGCCTATTGGTAACTAATCCACTGAAAATGCACGCCAAAGTGATGAGACGCATAAGTTTTTGCACAGAATGAAGCGATTTTGCATCAAATTCGGGAGCCGAATTTTCGCACAAGTACATTTTTATACGTAACCCTAGCCATAGCCAGCTTCGCTGTAAAACAGATGAATAAATAACTTCATCTTAACAGGTCGTGGAACTCACAAAGTCAGCGCTGGAGCGACTATATCAGGGCCCCGCATGTGACAAGTTCCCGAAGCGACCTCACGCGATGTATAAAGGCGTCTTAACCAGGAGTTTTAATGAGTTCCTTCCCATGCTGTAATTGAAGACAGGAATAAAAGGGACACCCTTGTCGGAGAAGCGCAGTCATATGCGTCAAAATCGAAAGCACCGAAGAGCCTGTAGCGCATAAAGCCCGCAAGCCTCGAACAGTTTTGGACGACCCACAAAACTTTCTTATATTCCCTGTGTCGCCAAAAGTCTTGCTCGCGAAGAGGACATCGTGCTGTATGAAGTTAGAACTGGATCCGCCTACATACAGGTATCGTTACTTAAGACAGGACAATCCACTTCCCCATTTTGCCCAATTACCTGGTGACATCGGTTATGTGAAAAGCTTCATCTGGTTGCGCTCGCAGTTCGAAGAAAAACGAAAGGCGTTTCTCTGTGGCCGACAAAATATGCGTTGTACACGTGCGAGATTTCGAGACGTGTTTTACGAAAGGGCACTGTGTTCAATGGGGCTGGTTAGTTCATCTTTAGAATAAAAACAGGAACAGCGCAACACATGACGATCGAGTAAAGAGCACAGGACAGAGCGCTGACTAGCACCCTTGTCTCCCTCTCCCATTGTCAGGACAGAGCACTGCTAGTCAGCGCTCTAGCTGTCCTGTGCTCTTTACTCGCTCGTCCTGTGTTACGCTGTTCCTGTTTTTATTCTATTCTACGAAAGGGGCCCGGAGCAACCAGGAACAGAACTCTACGCCTGTCGATTGCGTTTCTCAGAGACACTGATTTGATAACGTCTGGTGAAACACCATTACTTATAGCGTATATGTGACGTTCTGGGCGAACAATTGCCGGCCAAGCACGCCAGGATAAACACATGTAATGCACCACCACCTCAACTACCATCACAACATCGGTCCTCACAGTTTATTTTTTTTTTCCAGTTCTCCCATTGGAACCCGCATCCAAATGTTGTAACTTTGCACGACATTCTTCATTTTTTATTTTTTTTATTCATTTCTCTAGCGGCATGTACATATTCTATGCATTTTCATAAGCAGTGCTGTTGCTTCTTATGACAACTATACCTCCGAAATATGTACTGCTAGATATGTCAATGCTAGTCGTTATACATCTTGCATGCATTACTGCTTAGAAGAACAGGATAAATATTAATCACAGTTTCGCAGCAAGCGATTCGCACACGGTATATTATGATGCATAACTTCTTTAAAAAGGAAACGACGAGGAAAGTTCCCATTAAAGTGATTGCATATCATTTTATATAGCCCGCTAGCTTTCCGAGCGTCTCTCCGTATCTATGGAAGCTGGCGTTGTACAGTCAAAAATAGCAGCGCCTACCGAGTACAGGCAATATAATTAGTTCGAGCCGAGCGAGCGCTTGGAAAAATATAGATCACACAATTCTGTGGCGCGCTGACATGTAGACACAGGCGCGCTTCGAACGAACCGTGAGCGCTTCATATATTAGGTCGCGGTCCATCAGCACCGCCCTGCGCTAACTCGGAGATAGCGACAGCCCTCGTGATTCGCAGAACACTCTCTTCGTCACTGCACTGAAGTCACCGCGACGCGAATAAGAGCTGATGAAATACGCTCCCCCCCATGTTAGAGAGGACGCCTGCTTCTGTCATGCCCTCTTCCTGTGTACTCGAAGCATGTCTTGGGTTAGTATAAAAACAATCTATTTGCCGCCGCTGCATAACTTGAATAGTTTTCGTGACGCTTCATCCCTTTCCACTGCCGCTTCCCTCCTCCCTCCATCAAGTACTCTTGCTGTCAAACACGACGTCACACAACTTGAGCGTTGTGAGGCCAAAAAGAAAGAAATATATATATATATATATATATATATATATATATATATATATATATATATATATATATATATATAGTTCAGAACAGCCGCTTCTCGTTCTTTCACCGTCCGTTCATGCGTGAGCGCTTGCGTCGGTGTTTGCTCGTTTCACGGACAGAGCAAAATTGTGTGGCCGTTGTGGCCTAATTACGTCACGGTTAAGTGAGCAAGTTTGCTTCGGAGGCGCAGTGATGAAAAACAACGGGGACCCTCTCCCATTGTCAGCCCTTCAAAGCCTGCTTGACAGCAGCACCGCGGATTGGGTCGTTTAGGAAGGAAGGCATGCGTGGCTGCGCCTGTTTTTGGCGTGCGCATCGTTCTGCCTGAAGCCCAGTTTTCCGCTTTATTGAACGTACTGAAAGGCGGGCACTGCTATTATTCGCTATAGCAAAATATTAATCAGTCTTCCCTCATTCTTTTGCTTGTTCTGTCGGTTGCCAACTTCTAAAACGGAGCTTCAAACTCGGGATATAATTTGCTTTGTTGTCCGGAAAGCCGATACGCTATTTGTTTTCTTGCGTCCCGCTCTGAGTGGATAGAGAAGATGTAGAGCATTATTTTTAATTAGAGATGACTGCTTGCTCCTAAAACGTTGGGGGTGATAAGTATTTCCACAGTGCAAACTAAATAATAAAGGCAAACAGCAAAATATGCCGGCACGTTGCAGGCTTACGGATGAGAATAGCTGGAGTCAATAAAAGGTCTGCGAGTTCGCTGCTGAGTCAATAAAAGGTCTGCGACAGAGAGCAAGGAACGTCGAAGCGGTGATTGCGTAAGTATATGAGAGTACTTGTTGTTGCAGGTCTATGATTGCAGAGTATGATGATGCCAGAAGAATAGCGCGCTGGTGCATGTCTTTGCAAGGCATCAGAGATAAATGCGGCCCCTGCTTCCTCTTTCTTCAGCTCTCAGTCATCTCACTTATATAGCATACGTTCTCACAATGTGTTCCAGAAAGGGCTACACATGGTTACGACAAAACCTTATAAGAAGTATGGTGAAGAAACTGATTCCGGTCAATGAGTGAGCATACCCGTGTTAAATTATGGTCTGCTTTCACTCACTCACTCACTCACTCACTCACTCACTCACTCACTCACTCACTCACTCACTCACTCACTCACTCACTCACTCACTCACTCACTCACTCACTCACTCACTCACTCACTCACTCACTCACTCACTCACTCACTCACTCACTCACTCACTCACTCACTCACTCACTCACTCACTCACTCACTCACTCACTCACTCACTCACTCACTCACTCACTCACTCACTCACTCACTCACTCACTCACTCACTCACTCACTCACTCACTCACTCACTCACTCACTCTCTTTTCGCTAATTCAATCTTCTGACTTGCCACGATCATAATTTCTGGAGAAAGAAAACGTTTTATCATAGGGCGTAAGCATTCAACTAAGGGAAGATCCCAGCGAAGCAGCTATGCTAATCGTCAGCACCAAGAGCTAAAAAACACCGGAAATGGAGAGAGAAGGAGAGACGCTCAATCACTCGGAAGTCCAATTTAATTTTCCGCAACTCGTTCTACTTTCACTAAGAATCACGTACTCTCCTCAGCAATCCTTATGATAAACTTCCCGCGCTACCCTTCTTGAGGTTTCCCTTTTAGGACTTATCCTTTTTTAAAAGCTTTATTGCCGGCGCCCCCACGGTGAATGGAATGATGATAGAAGTCAGAATGAAGGGAAATGTTTTTGTCTTCTTTCGCCGCATCCGATATCTTCATGATTCGTCCTCCGCGCCACGCGCTTCAGAATCGTCTCCACGTGCGGCGAGACATCCTCCTACATCCCTTCCCCCACCCCCCCCCCACCCCTCTCTCTCACTTATGAGCCCGAGGCGAATGTAATTTACAGAGATTCGCTCGTCGTCTTCAATCCGGGAAGGCCCACTGAAGAGAAAGAGGCAGAAAAAGAAAGAGTGAGAGAGAAAGTGGGTGAGACAGCAACATGGAGAAGAGCTCACGCGCAAGGCTACTAGCGTTCTAAGTGGAAGGCGCTCAACTAGTTTGCTTTCATTTCACTTTGAGCTTTTGCTTCACCACGCCGATATGCCAGTTATACAGCACCGGAGAATCAACCTGTAAATACGAAGAGTGGGCGGCGAGGAAGGATCAAAAGAAGAAAAAAAAAAAGAAAGTAAGAAAACGAGACGAGACTGCAAACACCTCGAAAGCTCACTTTTTTTTTTATACGCCCCAGTTTAGGACTTACTTTCCGCCGGAGGGAGTTTTGTGGACCAACTTGGGGGAGCGACAGCGAAATGGGAGCGTCCATGGAATTCGAAACGAAGAGGGACAATCGAATCTCGGGAACTTTAATTGACAGGATCGTGACCCATCTCTCACCTGCCCACCCTGTGTCCTCCTCTCCGAGGCTTGCGTAAGGGTTAGGAACGTTCAGATTTTGTCACCTCACCCCGCTCATCGTGTACGGAATGCTGAAGAAGGAAGGCGTCGTCCCATTAAAGTCATTTGCGCAAAAAGCCGGAGGGCTGGAGCCTGAAAAAAAAAAAATCTATTTCGCACCTCACAGAAAGCGATTGAAGGAAACATGGACTACACTCTTCAAATTGGTAATGACGTGATGATCAGCAGTTGTGTTCTCCGAGAATATTTGGCGCTGCGGGCGAAACAATTCTGCGCGCCCGTAGTATGTTAAAATTTTCACGTACCAGTTCTACCGTTCATTTTAGTGGCCATTACTTTTATTGTAGTCGCATAGAGAGGACGATGAAACATTTATGAAGCTACGAGCAGGGCTTCCGGAGCTTTGACGAAGAGATTTCGGCGATGCTAGAACAACGGCAAAAAAATAGACTAGTTCGCGAGTTCGCGAGTTCTATCTGAATAATTCCTGAGCAGCCCTTTGATGACCCCCCCCCCCCCTTTCTTTTCTTTCCCTTGCACTTGGTGCAGCTAGGCGCACTGCGACAGCGAGACGACTACATTCCTTTACAGCTCGAGCTGGGCTTTACGCCGGTGGCAGGGAGAAGTTCGAGCACGCGCACAAATCGATGATGATGCGCGATGCGCATACATTTACGCATGCGACGAACATGGTCATTTAAACCGAGTGTGCACCGTGGAAGTTTATTGTCTTTGTCAAGAGTGCTGGGGAGTACGAAACGATTAGGCATTGCCCGAATGGTGCAAAGAAAAAAAAAACGAAAAAAAAACGTGTTTCTTTAGATCGACCAGTGAGTCACCAATATGAACCAGCAGTAAGGTAAGGTTCGTCTTTTTAGAGGCCTTGAGCTTCACGCATACGCGTCGCCGTGTCTGCGGAATACCAGCCACAAAATGTAGAAGCTTTGGTGGCGAGGCCTTTTGGCGCTGAGTGTAACCATACAGTGCGTCAGAAGCGTTTCTATAGCCGGCGCGCTGTTCTTCTAAGCCTCTACGACAACAGCTAACTGAAGCATGCGCGACGAAAACGGTGTACAGGTCGACGGAATACGGCCAGCGCACACGCGCAGCTAGTCGCACCAAGTCGTTCTTTTCTCTGTCTTGAGAGTGCATTATTGCTAGCTCCTCCAACAACGGATTTTCGTTGTAGACAAAAACGCACTACGTAGCTGCTTATCACAAGAAATAGCCGCAGTTCCGCCTGAAAGGCGAATCATCGAGTGCGATAGTAAATTAGTAGACAGCTATATAAGGCTAGAAGCTTTATCGTCCGTGCAAAGGTGCAAACATTCGCTTGTCAGCTAAGTTGACGAGCATGAACATATCACACTCGATGAACGCAGACACTGTATGTATATATATATATATATATATATATATATATATATATATATATATCGAATAATTAAGAATATAATATGCTGTGGATGGCATTGTTTGTGATACTTTGGATGAAGTGCAGTTTTTTGTTCATGATGGATCAGACGTTCGCCCTACATCGTGGCGTACATAAAACTGTAGATGCATACTTTTATTTGTCGAAATACATAGGTGCTCGCTGATAAAAAGTGTGCTCAAGAGTAACACTAAAAATATACACTACGTCGTTGATGATATGTCACACAGTAGCCCGTTCGTGTTGTGGTGCAATGCACCGTTCCTCTATGTCGTTTGTTTTATTTTAAGTGTGTAGTCACTTGATTCTTGACGTTCCTGGTGTGCCTGGCCATGAAATACCAACAGTTGATGGCGCAACGATTATGCCAAACGCTAAACAAACCAAAACGTGAGAGTAATATTTCGATTTTTCATTGCTTTCTTTAGATATGGTTTCAGAATTGACACAATTATCCCCATAGATGCGGTGCTTATATAACAAACAGGCACCAATAGATAACTGATACAGATAATGATGCTCCGTAAGTAACACTTACTATATTTTGCAGTTAGCTCATCTTAAAAAAAAGTTTTTTTATTTATAATAGTTATTATAGTAGTTTTGGAAATATTGGCAACAAAGTGTCGTGGGCTTGACCACAACATTAAAACGTTGCATCCATGAAAGGATGATAAGAGGTGAGACGCATCCTTAAGGCTTCTAAGCAGTTCGCTACCAGACGCAGGTATGTCATTTGCAGTTAAAAAAACAAAAAAAAAACGGCAAAATAAAATTTACCATTTCCCGCAAAGGTCGAGATAGCGGCACAAAAGAACGGAGTTCAAGTTTTCCCAGAAACTTACTTTCAGATAGAAAGGGAATAGAAAGAGACCTACTTTCGGCATGGTTTACGATACTGCGCGAAACACACGACACAACAAGGTAATAAAACACACACAAAAAAGATTTTTCAATGAAAGAAATAACTATCTGTAACGCAAAAGACTTAAGAAAACGAGAATCCAAATGAATAAACAGGAGAAGCAAAATAATGTTCAGGAAATAATTAAGCTCGCGGCACATCAATACTTTGACACTGTCAATTAACTTAGGAACGTTACTAAAGCCTTCAGAGCAGCTCGTTGCGCTAGTGCGTTGCTAATCGATCCTAGAAACATTTTTACGTTAGAAGGCCGGTCATCACATCGACTTAACTGAGCCTCATTAGCGATCATAATTAGTTTTTGAGTTAGTAAATCTTTCGTAACTACTCCTACTGACTAATATGTACGTGAATTTCGTGACTAATATCAGCAGCTAACAACGGCCCTTTATTTCTGATATTGGTGGCGAGCGCCCGGCTTATTATTACGCCCTCTGTTGGCAACAGCGCTACGCCTCTACTTGCTAATTGTTCTTTCTTATCAATGTATACCAAGCATAGTGCAGGGTGTAGAAGTGCTAGGTAGGCTAAGGTACAGTGACTATAGGTTAGTGAGGCCCAGGATTTCTCTCAATTTGGAGAGAGAGAGAGAGAGAGTAAAACCAGTCACGAAGAAACAGGCCAACCTGTACACGGTAAGGTTAAAAGCAGACGAATTCAGGCTGGTGCTCGTAAACAAATATGCAGCTTTAGAAGAGTAAGAAGAAGATAACATTGAGATAATCAATGAAACTCTAACTAGGCTGATTTCAGAAGCAGCAATTGAAGCGGGAGGTAAGGCACTAAGGCAACCAGTAGGTCGTTTCAAATGTAAAAGGTGGGAGATGCTTGCGCCAGTCTGCCATCTATTTTAATAAAAGAAAAATAATTCGTGCATCTTTACAGTAAGTGTCACGGGATCGACTGATAGTAAAAGCTAGCTGGTGCATATTTGCAGTGTTTAGATTACAGCTTGTTTGTCATCATGTTAATTTCACTACCAGATTGCGCTGGTAAGTTTTATATAAATAGTGTTCCTTCACTACAAAGTATGAATATTTTGATCACGTGGGACCTTTTTTTTTTAGCTTGCACCGTATAGGAGTGTGGGACGATCTAGGTGACGGTTATGCCCTTCACGACACAAAATTTTACTGCCATCAACAATTATTAGCTTGCAACTTGGCTACCTGTGTAGCATCACGCAATAGCATGCTCGAACTGCCCGCGGAACGATAAATAAATATTCTCGTCACTTTCTGGGTTCGAAGTAGGAGCCTGACGCGCTACTGCTATTAAAGAATCGCATTGCATTTTACGCAGGAAATAATAATTTAACTTATTTTGCAACAATACTAAATGGTTTTAACGGGTCCCATTAAATGGAGCAACAGAAAGCATGTGCAGATAGAGAGGGCTACAAGTCACAATATTCTGAGCGATGAAGTGCTGGCATGTCCCGCGACACCCATATTTGCTCTCTGGGCCCGCAACTGCACGTCCCTGAAGCACATGCATGCTGCAGTGTATGCCGCAGTTCAAAGAGTCCTCGGACGGAAAGCCATGGCCTTCACCATTCTTGTGGTATGTTACGTTGTGGAAGTCGACGTCACTGGAGGGATTGTTCATGCCTCACGTATCTGACGCGCCAGTGAACTTAACCACGTGTACCGATAGGCGCCTGCTTGCTGATGACATAAAGCGAACAAGTTAGCAAGTTAGTTAGCGACCAGTGGGGAGCGGCCACCAAATATATATATATATATATATATATATATATATATATATATATATATATATATATATATATATATATATATTGACGAACGCTCTCCTATAAAGATTTGGCTGGTCACATGACTGGTACTGGAAGGACGTGAGTAGGGGTGCATGGTATCGGAGATTCTTAGCGCAGTAATGTACTCGGCGCTGTGCATAGTCCCAAAAATTTCTTGAACGGGCTAATTATCGTTCTTGCAACTCATGTTGTACTTTACAAATCACAAGGCAGGCGTCATTATGTGACTAGTCAATGACATATAGCTAAGCGGTGACAAGACGTACACTTTGGCAAGTTGGTTAATATTCGTTGTGACCAGTGCGTGACAAATCTACACTGGCGCAGTTCCCAGACGCAGCAACTAACCTGTTCATCCTCGCGTCATGATGAGCTTTGTCATAGCTGTGTGAATCTCTCAGTTGATATCAACATTCCGTATTGACGCATTCCAGTTGACGTAACAGTTAACATCAGCAAAAACTTCGCAGCACTTAAAACTGCCGACGCGCACTCCCCCAGCCCGTGTTGCAGGAACAATTGGAAGATATTCTTTCGTAGCTGCTTCTGAAGCAAAGGAGGCCGGAGGCCACACACTTTGGGAGAACGCGCTAAAGGAGAGGACGTGTAAGATTTGTCACGATAGTTTGGACCAAACAAGCGAGTCACTCTGCGCGCTTCACTCGCTACTGCACCTTTTTCAAGATGTTCACTTTCTTTTTTTTTCGCCAAGCGCACCCACTATGTTCCCTTCTTGATTACTGCGCTACATCATTGCAAAACAAACCTCTTTCTTTGGTGCCTTCGTGTTTTAGACAGGTACTTGCAGAAACACTACATTGTTTTCCTTCCACCTTTTGAAGGCACGTTGAGTTCGAGAGCCTTTCTATCCGTCTAAGGCCCCCTTTGATGTCCCGGCCAATGACAGGCCAGCTGGCACGTCTACGGAAACCTATATAGGGTATTCGGTTGCTTGTATCGAAAAAGAAAAGAAGAAATGCGGCCATCTCTCGCGAGTACGAACTTATAATGCTCTGCGTAGCCCGGGATAGCGCATGTCCCGAGGATCAGGAAAAGGACCGACCGAGAGAAAGAGTGAAGGAAAGGGCGCGGGTGAGAGAAAAGATAGCAGAACTCGCGAGAGACCTACTATATTGCTCACCGTTGCCGAGAGAGCCAAAGACACTGGACTGAAGGGACAGTTTGGCGGGCGGGTGCTTAAGTGGTGTCCGGGTAGTGGTAAGTTTCCGGAAGCGCCGGGAGCGCTGCTCCCCAGCGGGAAAGGCCTCGGGACGTGACGGTACCAACCAGTCGCGGCACAGGCCTGGGGATTGGATCCGCGGGAGCGGGTCGCCAGGCGAGTATGCTACCGCACGCCCGATTAAAAGTGTGCAGTGGCGTAAAAGCTAGAGAGACAGAGCCTGCGATTCGAGAGGCGATCTGCCGTGGCTGATTCTTGCATAATGGCTGGCGATTGAAACTGACCGATGCATCGGCTTTCGCATGATTCGTCCGTAGTGCTGGATGGGTCTCGTTTACAAATCGAATGGGGAAAGTCCGTAGACACTCATCGATAATGCGTACAGGTTACTTGCAAGCAGTGTCTGCAGGCTGCGGATGACACATTGACAGTCCATACGCGAAGATCATGGAGTTACGGCGTTGGGACTTTATTGAAATACTGCCGATATGATGTATGCAGTGCGCAGCCATTCTTATAATTCTAGCGGTAGCATGTGAAGGCAACGCAACAAACGCGTAAGGGACTTGATAGGATCTCGCTTCGACATGCTTTCGATACGCTTTTGATATTCTTCTCGCTCTCTTCCGAGAATTCTGGGACGCGTGCGAGCGGCTTCATGGCGCTGGCCGCGGACACCCTGAGTTTGATTCATCGAGTGTGCAAATTGTTGATAAGGAGTTCTTTGACATGCATATCTTTCTCTGGCTTTCTCGTGTTCAACATAAAAGGTAATTAGTATTATCTGGGTTCTTTTTATTCGCGTTCGATCGTAACCAGAAAGAAAACAGAAAGCAGTAAACACGCGAAAAGGCCGTCAGTAATATGTCAATAAATTCTCCTGAAAATTATGGCGCAAAACTAAATTTCTGGACTCCCCTCCCCTCCCTCCTTTTTCATTGTTTACAGAGTTACGCAGTCGAAACTGCTTCGCTGAAGATGATGCCCGCTCACATGCATTCCTAGCTTCCGCAACACTGCGCCGTACCAAAGGTAGAGCGAAGCCAGCGCTTAAGTACAAAAAGAATCTAACAATCAAAGAGCTCAGCGAAAGTCCCCTGGGTAAGCGAGAGCAGTAAATAAGAAGTCAAACCATGGGTCCTGTGGGGAGGAGGAGGGGACACTGAGCAGCGCTGAACCAGACTGTCGTCTTTCTGTATGTGCTCCCCGCTGTGCTCGCAAGCGTGCCAGTGTCTCTTATTGTTTCGTGCCATCGGTGTGTTCCCACAGCACAGACGTACATGTAGGCAAATGCCTCGGCCGAAGCTACCACCATCCATATAGCAGAGACATATTGTACGCGAGGTCACCCGCATGTTATGTGAGTGCATCAACCGAGGGAAGTATAGGGCACAGGCGGCGGTTCGTTCTGTCGGCTGCTTCCGCGGCTCTCCGTGAACATAACGGTGGCACGTGCGAGCCTCAGCCAATACGGAGCGTTCTTCGACTTCGCTTCTGGGAAGACGTGCCGAGACTCGGGAAGTGCATCCTTGGCAGAAACAAAGAAAGCAAAGGAGTCGTTTTTACCAGGCGTATACCAAAAAGAAGAAAAGAAACAGAACTAATCTGGAATCTCAGAGGTAGAAAGGGCCATGTACAAATAGCAGCCAACCACCACACGTGTATCGCAGAGGACAACACAGTGGGGAGGACACGGTGATAGCGCGGTCTTCGCTGTCAGAAGAAAGAAACGGAAGGGACGTTGGAAAACAAGGAAGCAATTAGTTCCAGCGGCTAATGAGGAAGGATAAGAGGTCTGCGATAAGGCGCCGAGGCCGGCGTTAACGAAGTGCCGCTAAGATGAGAGAGTGAACGGGTAGTAATGACGGATTCATTATCGTGAGTGGCAAAGGCTGGGTAGGAAAAGAAAAAGAAACAGAAAAGCAAGCTTTGAAAGCAGAAAAAAATCAACACTGTATAGCCCACGAGGAAAACACCAAAAGCTGAAAGGCATGGAAGGGAGAAAAATGGCGGGAGAAGTCAGGTACGTGGTGCTGCAGTCTGTCAAGCCTTAGCCTGATGGCTTTAGGTACGAAACGAAAGGTAACAAGATTAAGCTAGGAACCATTATTAAATAGGAAGAAAACGCCGAAATTTTTCCTTAGAGCTGAACGATGAGCACGGAGGATGCGGCCGGCGGGAGCGGAATAGAAATCGAATAACATGAAAAGACGAAAAACAAATAAAATACAGAAAAAAGAAAGCGCTCGCAACAATTCACAAAAAGAGCAAGCAGAAGAACAAGAGAAGAGAACGGAAACAAGATTTAGGAAATGCGTCCCTAGCATCCCAGTCGCGTCTTCTGGTTCTGACTGGTTTATGGCGGCATTTTAGAAAAATCCTTTTTGTCCTTCGCGGTCCCCACCGTTGTCGGAGACGGTGCTTTAAACGAGGCTGCTCGGTGAAAGGCTACGGTTTGCAGCCGGATGATGCGAAACATAAAAAAAAAAGAAGAAAGTTCGAGTACGCTCGAACAGAAGCTGGCGGCAAGAGAACGGGAAGTACAAAGCCGATCTCCTCGGAAGCTCGAGAGCAACACGTTTTAAGCGGCGCGACGCTCTGACACGCGCAAGGTGGAGAGTGCCGGGCAGACCTTTCGGCCGAAGCCGGCATTATAGTGGCACGGGTGGCTGGTCAATGGCCGGTTTGCCTTTGGGAGAGTGCACGGCCTTCGAGAGAAGCGCATGACCAAAAATTAAGTGCCGTATACGGCCGCGCTCGCTTTGTCGTGATGGTCACTTTTACGCGAGCACGCATGAAACGCGTTTCCTTTCTTTTTCTCTTTTTTATACAGAGTGGTTTGTTCTCAGAGTAGAAGGTGCCGCGAGTCTTAAAAGCCATGCGCCGGGGCATCGATGATTTAGGGTTGCGTGAAATGACCTACGTGCAGCACGCGTAGGTTGTCGCCAAAAAAAAAAAAAAAACTTCCCTGGATCTTTTAAACTTATTACTTGATTTTCCTGCACCGTCTTCTTGAGTGTCCGAAACTGACTGCCCGAAATTATCTTAGGGACGTTGTTAGCACACGGCCACGGCTGCAACGAAAGACCTTGTTACTCACGGGCTGCTGAGTTTCCGGAGCCGAGTTATTAGGGACCATTACCGGGACCCTGCGCTCTGCTTTACGCGCTCCATCACCGTGGCCTCGCTAGGCTGACAGAATAAGGGAGGTTGGTTAGGGCTGGAGATTCGAGACATTGCGGAGAAGGGGAATCCCCGACCGATGTTGCAACGTGGCTCGTATATCCTGGCTTGTTCGGTCCAATGCATGATTCGACGACAATTAAGGCATCCTTCCGAGACAGCTTCGCAATAGCCGTGACTTTCTGGTTGGAAAATGCATATTTAGGGAAAAAAAATGACGACCATTCCACTCTGTGAAGATGGAATGGCAGCGAAAGCTGACGACAGTCAAAGCTCTCAAACGAAAAGCAAAGTGCTTTCGCTGCCATTCCTTCTTCACAGAGTGGTAAGGTTTCCCGGGCTCGCGATTGTCGTTTTTGTTCAGCATCAGGAGAACGTTCTTCCTCGGGGGTTGTTTCGCGCCGGCGCCGTTTACATTCTCGTTGCTGTTTCCTCCAGCGCTCCTCGTACGCATGTTCTTCTTCGGGTGTACGAACTATACGCGTCCGCCCCATCGATAACGCAGCTATTCTTAGAGCCGATACCTCTCCTGCTTATACACTGCCATAACCTTGACGTCACGCTATTTTTCACGGCGAACGTGCTAATCTGATCCGCATTTTGACATCTGCACCACCGCACTGCACTCGTACGTGTGTGTGTGTGTGACAGAGAGATTTATTTACAGAAAAGCAGAGAAGTCGGCCTGAGCTATAACTTGCTCTGGCCTACTACTCTACAGTGGGGAAAAGGGACGGAAAGGAACAGGGCGGATGAATGATGAAGATGACATGAGGAAGAGATGCGCATATATACAAGTTCACAGCGTTGTGGCACCTCTAAAGCCGTGCGTCCAGCCCAGTGGCTTCGAGAAAAGCTATAGTGGCATTTGTTATCAGGGCTGTGCTGTTTGCATTAGGCCGAGGACCCAAAAGAAACTCGTCTGATAGCGGCCTCTTATGAACGTTTGCAATGGAAGAGACCAGTTGCTGTCGTTCTTGCGCATACGCGGGACACATGCAAAATACATGAACAAGTGTTTCTGGTACCTTACAGTATTTACAGTTTAGACTAGTATCACTGCAATCTATCGGATGCCTATAAAGGTTGGTGAATGCGACATCAAGGAGAATCCGTTGTACAATGCTTGTTTGGCTTCATTTGGGCTTGTGAGCCATACGAAATTCTATTTCTTGGTCCCATTTTTGCACTCGCTTGTGTCGTCGATTTGATTAGGTCCAGTGTTCCAACGTACGGTTGCGTATCACGCGACGAAGTAGAGCGTTTGTGTCTGTTCGTCAGAACAGTATGCGTACTTCAGAAGCCTTACTTAAAGCAGTTTTCGCTTCCGCGTCAGCCTGCTCGTTCCCTATCATGCCACAGTGTGAAGGCATCCTGTGAAAGGTGACATTGTGGCCATTTCTATTTGCGTGGTCGAGATACTCTGTAATTTCTGTAGCCATTGAATAGTACGGGCCCCGTCAGAGGACAGAGTCAATCGTTCGAAAAGCTAGCTTGAAATCGCAGAGTATCGTCCATGCGGCATCCGTATGTGATCACACGCAAAGCAAACGATGAAACCCATTGTGTATGGGCTTGTTAGAAATCGCTAAGTCCGTTTCCCTTGCCGGACGCCGATAAACCCACGGAAGGCTAGTCATATACAGCTTTCACTGTAAAAAATAGAAAGAAAAGAAACGTTGCCGGTCTGTAAAAATGAATCCTTTATAATCGTGTCAGACGAACTGCTTGGCGTCCACTAGGGTTGAGGATTGGGCGAGTTGGTATTGCATTTTAAAACTGGTGCAGCGCAACATGGAAAGGAAGAAACAAGCCGAGCCGGCCAGATCAAACCGAGCCGGTCGAACAGGGCAGCGCTCTGTTCTTTCATCTGGACGGCTCGGTTTGTTTCTTCCCTTGTATGTTGCGCTGCACCAGTTTTGGAGTGCTTGGCATGTTGTTTTGCCTTTCCGTATTTTGATCGAGAAGGAAGACGAGATCGCCGTAAGCGCGGGCCCAAAAAGAAAAAGAAAAAAAAGAAAAGAAAAGAAAAAAATTGTTTGAAATCTAATACGTCTTCGTTTGCTGACCTTTCCTGGTGCAAGGATTTGAAGGGCCTACGTATTAACCAGTGAGATGTAGCAGTATATTTTAATAGAATCCCAAAAGATAACTCTTTATTCTGTACCAAGAAACGAATAAGGAACTAGAGAGTACACAAACTAAGCTGTTCGGAATCATCTGACGCTGTCTTAAGGGTTAGAACGTGGTACGCATATATACGGAGCGAAGCTTCTGAAGCACCTCGATATGCGAACACACATAATCGATACTGACAGTGACGGCGTTCATATTTCGTTTGCCGTCAGGGAAAATTTTTCCAAAGCCCGGAAAGAGTTAGGTGCGTGTTATGAACTCTGCACGCGCTGTTGGAAAAGTTTTCGGTCTAAGGTAACAAACCGGCTGAAAACAAGTTTATTTCCCTTCAGTTCCTTTTCTTTCTATCTCTCTTTCATGTATGCGCCATCTAATTTGAGGGTGCTTTCTTCTTCACATCTCTCTCTCTCTCCTATGCGTTCAAGTCGCAAAGCCCATCGTTCTGCACACACGGACTATATGTTTCTTTCCCAAGCAAACTAACGCCACCTACTGCAGAGAAATATAAATAAACAGGCAGGCAAACAAACGCTGAAGACGTCTTAATTTCTCGGAAGGTTTCCTAGAATCGATTCTTTCTCGTGTAAACTAAGAAACATACTGGGAAGCACCGCAACAGGCGTAGACAAGGGTTGCGCACGAAATTCACCAGAAGACTGCGCCGCGTTCCGAGGAGCAGCAGAGCCATTTATACTCGGAAAACACGCAACGTTAAGCGCCTGAGGAGAGCTCGCACGCGCCGCTGCGAGCTGGAGTGGAAACTTACGGCGAGGTACTGCCTACGTCGATTGCCTCTTCCTTCAACAGACTCCTTCCTCCATTACTTCTTCCTCTTCCTCTTCTTCTTCTTCCGTCCCGCGCATAATGACAGCTCCGGCGCACTTCCGCAACAAGGAGAGGGGCGCACTGCGGCAAGGCGACGAAACGAAGGAAAAGACGCAGATGCGCAAGATCCGGCAAGATGGGCACTCGCGGGGCCGCACGGACGCCATTTTAGTATGCGCAAGACGAAAGAGCCTATTAATTCCGCCCTCCGCCGTTTCGTGATTAGATGGATGTTACGGTGCTGCGCTCGCGTCTCAAGCGCCCGCGACGTGCGGGGCTCTCGCCCCGCTGTAGCGCGTGGGTGGGCGGGGCCCGTGCTCGCAGAAGCGCGCGCTCTGACGAGACAAGCACCCGGCGGAAGGCCGCCGCGTAGTAACAGGGAACTGTGTTCGAACAGCTGCTCTTTGCGAAAGAGCGCCGCTCGCTCGTCTTGTCATTTTCTCCGCCGTCGCTCGCATATCGATACGCGGCTCGTTGAACGACGGGGATGAACGGCGGACTCGTCGGGGAAAGTTAGCCTTTTAACTTTACGTAGTCAGTACGCGTCGTTTCGTAAAGTTACCTTAACCCGACGTCGTGAACTAAGGAAATGTGTTCCCGATGGCCCGATAAGTACGCGTTCGTCGGGTTCCTGCAAAGTAGGGGTATTTCGTGTGCGCATCGGATGTGGAAGGAGTAGAATAGCGGCGGCGTTGTGCGTCGTCTGCTTCCGTCTGGCTCGCTTGTTTCGGGGGGGGGGGGGGGCGCTGTGATGTCGGCTGAAAAGAACGGTGATTAATAGGTTTTGTAGGAGATTATCTTTTCTTGTGCAAAGAGAAACACGAGGATTTGTAGGAAATGCAAAATAGAAGACTATGTAAGTCGACAAGTCTGCTTGGCAGATAAAGCTAAGATAGCCGGAAACAGCAATTTGGTGACAAGTCAGACAAGACAAGAATAGCCGCGGAAAGCATTCAAAAGACTCGTCTTTAAGAACGTGAAGTGAATGGAAATCAAAACACACACAATCAACTTCATGTGTTGGCCGCATCAGCAACAAAGAATGATAGCTGCTGTAAAAGAAAAGAAAGAAACGAAAAAAGATGCGCATTGCTTCGTATGGATATAAGTGTAAATAAACAGAGCGCATCGGTAATAACGTGATCAAAAAGTCATCTCATTTCCAACAACGACATGTACGAAATGGTTACAGATTGTATACGGAGGTTCTTTGAGAAGGCTAAAGAGGAACAATATTGCTGCGAAAAGCCCACAATAAAAACAAAAGAACGAAATATTGTTTTGTTTATACAATATGTTTTTATGTTTGAGCATATGTACGAGGCAGAGAAACACACTTGCAATAGAAGTGCATCCGCCCAACGGTATGTCGAGTTACTCTGGTGGCAATCGAGACACTTTTCTTGTGCCGTACACTAAAGACAGCCAGTTGGGCTAGTTGGAGCGCGAGTTCATCATTAGTGAAAAACAGAGTGACGCGTACACATGCCACTATTTCTGCAGTGCACAGGAGAAATAGTTGAATCATTGACTTCCCGTTTGAAAGGGCGCGGGAATTCAATTCCATGAGTCGTTTGTCGATAGCATTTCCCGGAAAATAAAAAAAAGATAGAAAAAAAAGGTTGCACTTTAGTAGCACGCAAGCTGTACTTTTCATTGCAATAACAAGCTCGACCTCGTTTTCTTCCGCATTGGAGGGCATCGAACTGGCGCCAGACGGGCTTAACTTTCCCGTTTTCCGGTTAGGCTTCTCTCTCAAATCTCTGTTTTGCCAAACAAGAAGAGACCGGATCTGAAAGTGATTACGCCGAGTTTATTATGACTACGTCAAACTGTAGCGTGCTGTATTATTGATTTGACAGTGAGAGCCGGGCATTGTCGTCGCCCGTCCAGATAAGAAGCAGCAGCAGCGTGCTATCTGTAGAACTCGAGCAAACTATTGAACAATAGTGGGCTGCCGTTGCAAGGTTTCCTCTGAATTGTTTCCAAGTCGACTGATTCTTTCATCCCAATCACCCGCCCTCTAGGCGATTTATTCACTGTGTCCAGATTCTAAATCCCAGTTCCATGCTCTACTTGGCGCAAAAAATTGGATTCCTTTGTAATTGGTTTCACGTTAACCTCGTTTAGTCGTCTATTTCATCATCCTATTTCATTAATCATTATGGTTTAAGCAAGTTACGGCGACATTTTTAATCTTTCCCTCTTAACAGCACGGACAAAGTGTCTAGGCAGTGCTCTAATCGTACAGCCACTTGTGAAAAGCTTAAATTTTGTAACGGGCTCATTATATCCGATCTAAGCACTAAACAGACTTGGAAAAGGAAACCTAGCAGCTAAAAAAAGAAAAGAAACTGTTTTTGAACATTACACACAAAAAAGGGATACGAAACATCTCGTACATAATCTCGTAATTGACAGTGGCATTCAATAGCCTACAGTGCAGTAATTGTGTGAGGCAGAAATAATAAAACGAATTTGACCACTCTACGCACTCCGCCGGCCCGAGACAACCTGAAAAATAGGACTAAGTTTTATTGTACGTTTACTTGGTTTATTTTGAATGCTCAGGATAAAGAGAAAGAAAAAATGTACTGCAGTTAATCTTTTACTGCAAGTTTTACTTCGTTTATGATGAAGTTCGCGATAAACCGAAAAAAGAAAAAGAACTGCAGCTGTTAACATTATTGTTTTCTTTCAATGAAATGTCTCGTTTATCTCGCTTGTAACGCGACTATGCTGCGGACGCGAAGTTCCCAAGTGGCAATTATAAGGTAAGAGAAATATACACAGCGTTTTCGCTGTAACAAATTAGTCGAGTTAAGTGTTTCGCGGATCCGGAAGCACCTCTTTGCGGGGAGGCCGACATAACCCAATCACAACGGGCAAGACCGACCACCTCCGCGATAAAAGCAAAGCCTGCACCCTCCGTCGGATGAAAAATCTCTCCCTCGCGAGACTTGCAGTCCGGAGATAGCTTTGCGCCACTGAGAACAATCCGCTAGGAAGTTCCGATACGCGAAACCATGGTGATACATAATAACAAAAAAGAAATCAGAGGGTACAAACGCGGGAACGACAAGTATACGGAGAACAATCCGCTAGGAAGTTCCGATACGCGAAACCATGGTGATACAGAATGAAAAAAATCAGAGGGTACAACCATACAAACGCGGGAACGACAACTGTCGGTACACAGGGAGAGAGGCACTTAGTCAACATAATTGAGTCACGGTCATTCACACGCGCAGGCAAGGCAGTCGCAGGCAGCGGCCGAGGAATAACTGCGGCAGGGCGTCGGTGCGCACCCGTCCCCGTAATAAGCGGGACCGAAACGACGAAGTGACCGGCGAGGCGGAGAAAAAAAAAGAAAAAAAGATGCGGGAAAGATAAAAGAAAGGATCCAAACTCGAGCTTCGACGCGGACTGATGCCCATAAAGCAGCTAGATTAATTCCACTAAGTCAATCACGCCTTCGATGCTTCGGAACGCGAAACGAAGCGGGAAGACCGAAGCGCAAGCAGCAGAAACAGCCGTGGCACCAGGGGCACCGAGCGCAATCAGTGGAGTGTAGAAGGGGGAGCAGCCTGGGTGGTTCATGGGAGGAGGGGGAGGGGGGCACCCAAAGGGAAAGTCGATACGATTGCCTGCCTTCCATGCGGATCACATCTTTCTCTGCTCTGGAGAGCGTGATTTGGCAGCCCGCGTCGGTTCAACTTTCACCCCTGCTTTCTTTGTGGGCGCTGGCGCTTTTACTTTCTTGCGTGTCGCGAGGAAGGAGAGGAGAGAGAGAGGGGAAAAGAAGAAGCACGGAATGGCTCACCAGACAAAGCGATGCATGTAATTATTTGTTAGCCCGTCGCAAAGTCCATCGTGGTTCGCACGATTGAACTCAATCGCGATCTGTCCAGCATTGTATATGACGGCGCTGTATAAGCACGTGTTTGCAAAATTTCGCGGCTCCAAGTGGGCCTGGCAACGCGGGTTCACAAATGCGGGTGGGTGAGAGCCCCGCGATTTCGTACTTTTTTTACGCTGCTTGCAGATAAGTGAAAGCTGATAACCTTTTTTTTGCAGTTTATCTTATTGGGTGCACCCCATGTTCATATATGACGTAATAGTTCTGTGGGAACCCACGAGGTGGAGAGAAGTAATTAATAAAGGGAAAATGAGACATCCACCCAAAGGTAGCTAAGTGCTATAGAAAGGAAACCCATACGGGTTCTTCGAAAGAAAAGCTTCGCAGTTGAAGAAAAATTCGTCCAGGTCCGGGACTTCGTCAACGGCGAAGCTTTTCTTTCGAGGAACCCGTATGGGTTTCCTTTGTAGCACTTAGCTACGATTGGGTGGATGTCCCATATTCCCTTTATTAATCTTGACACACACACACACACACGCACACACACACGCACACACACACACACACACACACACACACACACACACACACACACACACACACACACACATATATATATATATATATATATATATATATATATATATATATATATATATATATATATATATATATATATATCCGGCGAGATACCGACCGACTCGGGAGAAACAGCAGTAGTTTCGCTTCGCTGAACTCTGGAGTGTTCAGCAAAGAAAGTTTCACTTCAATAACGACGTAATATCCGCGAGGCGAAGGTCCTTAACAAAGCACGCAGTAGCAGTGGAAGCGCCACGTGTATCCTAATTTGACGCAAGATATGCGAGTGTTGAATGCGAGTGCTATGTTTCTGTAGTTACTTCGCACCGGCAGATGCTGCTCACAATCTCTTTTTGCGCCGGAATTACACGAAGCCAAACTTTCTACAGCGTTTATTTGTGCGCACGATCAAATAATGAAGCCCCGCTGTGATGCATTGCCGCTTCGGAGAGTTTGCCTAAGCATTGCGTCGACAATGCGTTCACCACGCGCTATATCCACGTCTCGCAGAGGAACGTACAGCGTGTACAAGGGATGAATATTTGGATTATATATAGAATAATTACAGGGTCTATTACTGTTTCGTGCCGCTTTACGAGTTTTGATTTGTTGCCAAGCTCTTGATCGTGCTTTAGGGACAGACACTCTTTTATCCCTCGTGTGATTTTCTTGATCGAGAATACACTAGCGCTTACGAGAGCAATGCAGGCTAAAAAAAGGTAAATCAAATTTCGGAGTATTACGTGCCGAAACCGCGATATTATTCTGAGAAATGCCGTAGTGTGGGTGGCTCCGGTTTAATTTTGACCACCTGAGGTTCTTTACCACGCACCTAAATATGAGTAAGCGAATGCCTTTTTTTTTTCGAATTACGCCTCCATTGAAATGTAGGCGAAATGCCACACTGACTGAGATAAGATACGAAACCTTCAGCTCAACACCTCAGCGCCGTAGCCAATGGACTATCGGCCGCAGATGGTCACTGCAGGCTGCAGTACGAAATATATCAAGACAGAGCTGACCTGTGAGAACTCACTTTCCCCATATTGCCTGCTCCGCATCCCTTAACTATCGTCGGATTCACGTACGAAAGAATGAACAAGATTCGACGTTTGTTTTTCAACATGTCATTTGCTGCATGTACAAAGACGTGACCACGATTGGAAAAGAGAAAAAAAGAAAGCTAAGAGAGTAGACGAACATGACCGCTCGTGCTATAATATTCTGGGTCTGTATCCACGAAAAAAGCTTTTGCGTTAGGATTGTTCGTAAGAGCAAATGCCAGTCAACGCTGATGCTGCACACCATACTAGCGATAGCGGCTAGCCCGCATAAACGAACACTCACGAGAGAAAAGCTTTCTGAATTCACGCCCCGCACAGCATGCATGTGCACATTATGCGTTCGATCGCTTTTTCGCAACTATGTTATACAGCATTGCACGCCTATAACTCATTCTTACATGCAGCTGCACGCAGTTGTGCCGATTACAATAAAAGGCTGGAGAGCTCGAAGCAGCAGAGTATGTATGAAGTTTCTTTATTTTTGCGCATTAAAGTGCAGGCGTTCGTACGCAGGGGCTAGTTTTTCTTAGTTTTCTGATGCCCCATGGGTTCTTTGTGGTCATTTCATTTACGTGCTTTTTCTCGTTTCATTGTGGCTGTCATTTCCATTTAGTATAGGGACCGTGATTTATACCCGAGAAGGTTTTGGCCGTAAATGTCACTGCATCATCGGCACACATGCGGACAGGAAGACAGTTGGGGGTATACAAACTTATTCTTAACGTCGTGCTTAGTTGGTGAGAATAGGATTTGTGAAATAACTTAATCATGGCAGCAACCGATTTCTGAAGACTATACCCTCCTGTACAGAAAATATATAAACCTGCTTAATTAAGGCTTTAGTACTGGCCCAGCACGATGCTATGTACTGTACGGCCTCGCACACAAGCACCTGCTCTTATGCCGGCTGTTAACTACTTTGTTCGAGTGTGAGATAATGCCGAACTATTCTAAAGACGGGAGATCTGAAGATGATGCGCTACGAGAAGTGAGATTTTTTTTTTGTTCCAACGATCAAACTGCAAGAAAGTATACGCTCAGAAAGTTGAACCGTCAGGGATACGTGCTTATTTGGTGTCTCCTCCGTTGGCTTGCCCGCTGAAACTTCGAGGGAAAATTCCCCATTGACATTACTGAACTGTGTTTTGTTACTGAAGCTTTCGAAAGTTGTTCTTCGCTTTCATTTTTGTGGAGGTACTATTCGCAGAAATTTCTGCTCAATGCGCGTGCATGGGCTTTTCAGTGGCTGGGCAACGACTGCCGGACGATGCGTGAACTTGCTTGTGCCTGCAGACTAGTTCCGAAAGCTAGCGGATTCAAAGGGCCCGAAAGCGTCAAACATGGCGTCAAACATTTTCTTCCGGTGATCCAACCAAGACGGACAAGACGGAGGTTCATAGCAAGAGTGAGACAAAGTGTCCAACAGTGATCAAGCAAGGGACGTCTGAGTCCTCAGCCAACGTTTTGACAAAAGAAATTGACTTGGTCTGGGCAGCAACACCCTTTCTTTGGAAGCGTTTATATGGCTGACAGGTGGCGTCGTGGAGTAGCGGTAGAGCATCAGGTTTCTATATTCAACGTATAGAATTTAATCCTCGCCCGGTTCTATACATTTTTAGGGTTTGGAATGGCGCTTAACCCTTATGAAAATGACTGTTGAAATGTTGTTGGCATATTGTTGACGAATTGTTGACTCAATAGCCTTTCAACAATACCTCAACAAATATTGAAACCACAGAGCAATAATTCAACAGTAAAGTTGTTGGGCAGTTCACAACAAAAAAGTCGTTGACTAAATTCTGTTGGTATATTGTTGAATAGTGTTGAGTATTATTGAGCCATTGTTGAGTAGTTTTCAACAATAAAGTCGTTGACTAAATTCTTTTGATATATCATTGAATAGTATTGAGTATTATTGAGCCATTGTTGAGTAGTTTCCAACAATAAAGTCGTTGACTAAATTCTGTTGATATATTGTTGAATAGTATTGACTATTATTGAGCCAATGTTGAGTAATTTTCAACAATAAAGTCGTTGACTAAATTCTCTTGACATATAGTTTAATAGTATTGAGTATTGAACCATTGTTGAGTAGTTTTCAACAACAAAGTCGTTTACTAAATGTTGTTAACTTATTGTTGAATAAGATTGAGTCACGAGCAATATTGAGTTTCGAAGTATATGTAAAAAACACACGAACATACGTATGTGTGCGTTTTTTGCATATATATGTTGCTTTACTGATCACTTGTCACCATTGCATATATACAGGGTGTTGTTTCACGTTACCTGAACCATAGATGTATATACACGTGTTTGAGCTAACTTTACTCAGAGTTTAAAAATATGCCGATGCACCATAAGACGATGTGACCAAATGCATGTTGCTCACTCTTGTATGTGTTACGCTATTCTTGTATTTTTCCTAAGTAGTTAATTAGTCAAGAAAATTAGCCATTCTGAAGGAACAAAGTTAGGCGAAAAATTCCAATTAGAAAGTTCTAGAGCACTTTGTAAAACGTCCGATTAGGCCATTTCTAACTTTCTATCTATTAAGTGTTATTGTTTTTCAGCTTACTGCGGATGCCCGCGAAATACAAAAAATATCGCCTGACATACCCGCTTGCGCGCCGTGCTCGCAGCGCTCTCAAACGAGCATACCATCGAGCAGGGTGTGCTGCCGCTTAAAAGGCGACAGGGCAGTGACGAAGGCGTTGGCTGAGGTATTATAATTGACGCCAGCGACGTGCTTCCCTCGCTGCGGTTCATGATGGCGATAAGCAGACGAGTGTTCACACCGGTTAAATGGTATGTTTTCGTTTGTGCGCGGAAGGCTTAGGAGCAGTGCAATCACGACTCGCAGGCGGGCATGTCATGTGGTGCTTTTTGTATTTCGCGAGCATACGCAGTAAGCTGAAAAACACTAATGCTTAACACATAGAAAGACAGAAACGGTTTATTCGTACGTGTTGCCAACTGCTCTGCAACTTGCTAATTGGAATTTTTTTCCTAACTTCCTTGCTTCAGAAGTTGGTTAATTATCCTTGACTAATTAGCTAATTAAGCAAAACACAGAAATAGCGCGACACGCTACATACCAAAGGGAGCAACATGCATTTAGTCGCGTCGTCATAGAATGCATAGAGTTTACACTCGGCCTAAAGTTAGCAGGAAGAAACACCCTGCATATATATATATATATATATATATATATATATATATATATATATATATATATATATATATATATATATATATATATATATATATATATATATATATATATATATATATGTATGCAGTTTGAGAAGACAAACGTCGCTACAAGCAGTGACAAACAACCGATGATTGGACGCATCCTGCATTTCCATCGGCGTCCATTATAAGGGGGCAGTGCCCTGGCTGTGTGTTAGGAAACGGCATTGCAAGGTGGCGGAGAACGTTAACAAAATTCAAGTCTGGGGTTTGACGTGCCAGATCCACGCTTTGATTATGAGCCGCACCGTAGTAAGAAACTCCATATTTATTTTCACCATCTGGGGTCCTTTAACCTGCACCGAACGCACAGCACACGGACGTTCTTGCATTTCACCTCCATCGAAATGCAGCCGCCCCGAGCGGCATTAGATCCCAAGCACTCGGGTTATTAGCGCAACACCTCAGGCCACTATGCCACCATGGCGGGTGCGGCGGATAAAGGAGTGAACATCGTTTTTACAGAGTGCGTATCGCTTAGATGTTACCCGTTAGCACGCACAGAACGAAACGAAAAGCTTGGCTGATATGTATGTCATCGTGCTCATATTTCACATGGAGGCCACATTCTTTTCTGTGACGTAGACGGGGTGCTGGCGAATGTGTTGGGAATCTGCTCGGCCACCAAGCAGAATCTGCGCTGCTATACGTTCTCGGTGACAAATCGCACAGCGCAGAAGCACACACACAAATGTTTAAAAGAATGGGACGACAGACCGCCTGCAGTTTGCTGTGACGTCGAAATAAGAAGCACAAACAGCGACTTTTCTGTACTTTTCTGGTCAATAGTTCAGTTCGCATGGTTGCGGCACGCATTACTTTTTTTTAAAATCCAAACGACGAAAACTGTGCGCGCACAAATTAGCACGGCGTTTGCGACGTTTGAATTTGGCGCCTTTTCCCGCGCACTCCATTAGCTCCGGCCGGTGCACCGCGTTACTGCGCCAAAGAAAGTAGTTCATCAAAGAAGTGAAGCAAAAAACTTTCATACACATGCAAAGCGCAACAATTGTTCTGTAATAACATGACATCACAGAATTTGTTATCAAATAGTACAATTTATGATAATATAAGCGTGTATTTGTATGAGTGTACATGTATGATTGCGCGTTTGCGGTGTTGGTGCTTGGAGCATTCCGGCGAGTTCGTGTACGCTGTTCGCTTGAAAGCTTCCTGCTTTTCTGCGTTCTTTGTGTGCTTCGCTGTGACATCTTTGGAATATTCCTGCGTGTTGCTCGCTTTTATGGGCTTGTTGCCTCGAAGATCGCCATGATCGCCTCCGACTCAGCGTCATCAAAGGTAAGTTGATGTTTCGAATTCCCCTTGTTCGTCCATTGCGAAGCGGTGTACGGGAGCCCGGAAATGAGTTCAGCGCCTGTGCGTGTTTTCCGCGGGCCTCTTTTCTAGTTTTCATTCCTAGCACTATCCTTCCGTTGCGAGAATTGGTTGTACAGCACTAGATTTGTGATATATAACGTGGAGCTTTGTCCTGGTTTAACTTTACTCTCCGCTTGTGGTGACGTAAGGCAGCTATGTGGTGCCAGCTAAAACAGGGCTGTTGTACGCCATGATTTCTGATACGGTGTTCGAGCACCGATTGAGTTAGCCTTATTAATGAGCGCATAACAATGCGACCTGAAACCATCTGATCTGTACTGTAATCGAAGATATTTCGTTTGCGCCACGCTAGTACAAGGCGTGTGAGTGAGCTGTAGCAACAAAGGGGGGGGGGGGGGGTGGCGGTGCGATCAGCGAAAATGTATTCTGTTGCGCTGTTCCCTTCAGGATCGAGTGACACCGCGGTGTCTGTCACGCCGTGCGGCCGACGTTCGCGCGACCGGAAAACACAGAGGAGGCTGTCTCGCAATAATAAAAAATTTCAAGTGTGTACACGCGATTCTATGCTATACGTGACATACAATAGGGGTGATGCCACAGAGTGCTGCGAAATCACCGAGTTATACGCCTTGCCAACCGCGTGTGTTTTGTTTTCCACCTGTTAGCGCGCATTCAACTTTCTTTTTTTATCTTCTCCGTTCGGTGCCATCGAGTGCTTGGCCCAAACGGCTTCGCGTAGGTGCTCTGCATTCACGGAAAGGCAGATTTCATGGCACTCCAGGTCCTACTTTACTGGGATAGAACATTAAAGAAATGTAACAGCGTGAACATTAAAGAAATGTAACAGCGTGAAATTTCAGCTTTTCGCACTTTAGTAACTGATTGATGTAACAAAGTTTTAAAATCAGTAAAGGAACGAGATAAATGCCTGGCATATCTGCCTTGTCGTCCCACTGTGTTTCGAGGCGGCATGTATATGTTATCGGCAACATAAACATCAATAATTAGCATTGTTTCTTGTGACCATAGAAGTAGCTAGTTATGTCGAAAAGCCATTTTTGCTTTGAATCCGAGCACTACACAGTGAGCAGATTGAAAGGGGAGCGCATCGTTGTGAACTAAATGACGACGCTTTGCCACAAGCTTGGAATAATGTTTTTTGTCGAAAGAGCAGGTCTGTGAAATTCTTTCTTTGAGTGTAAGCAAAACTTCAGTAGCATCAGGTAGACGGGGAGTAAAAGAATGTAACACTGGGGCCTTATATGAAGGAGCTGCCTTTAATATGTGGCCATAACAGTTAAGTAGATGCGTGGAAATAATTTTTGATATAAGTAGAGGAATGTGAAATAAATTATTTGACAAGCTCACACTGCCATTGGCAAGAGCAGCCACACTTTCGTGTATTCGATGACTAGTCATTTGTATCCGTCCATTTATGTCAGCCTAATGGTCCATGTAGCTGTTTTGATTGTCGCTTTTGCTGCATCGTGGCTTCACGTTTTAATACTGACATCTTTTTTCAGATTCAAAGTGAGCTGGGAGACGCCCCAGCTGGCACGCTAAAGGTGAATTCTTTGGTCATCCATTCTGTAGCGTCACCATGATCAAATACAGTGATGCCGTGAAAATGTATTGCAGGAAGCAGGAAAAAAAACATTGCAGATGCAACTGCAAGGCATTTGCTCCAGTGATCAATTGACCACTTGCAGAAGTACGACTGCGCATGCGCCAAAACCGGCCGCGGGGCGGCGCTTCGTGAGCGCCGTCTCCGTGGTTGGAAAGCAAACTGCGCTGCTCGGGCGTGACATGCCGGCCAACTGAGTCGCTTTCGCACGAGCTATTATTATGAAAATGGAAATAGTAATTTCTTCAGATTTCCGCCCGCGAAGGTTAAAGTGGAGAAGTTTGTGGACGGCAGCGGTGAAGCGGTCGAACCCGGACGGCACGCCGTGGCAGCTAACAGTGCATTCTAGGATCTGTGGCTTATGCAGTGTAAAGAACGGCGGGTTGCACAACAAGATTGTCACCTTGCCACCCGATTACGACAAGGGGTGCTGGACGCGCACCTCCCGCTCTCCGCCGCTGCAGCTGCGAGGCGTTCAAAGAAGCGACCTTTGCGCTGGAATCCGCCGCCTTCCTCCAGCCCGCTTCGACATTGTGACAAGACGAGTTTGGTGTGTGGACAATGATTCCAGAGTTCCTCAACGCGGCGCTGATTTGACACGCCTGAAGAAGCTACCGCGGGAACGTCTTATTTTTGCGCTCTCACGGTTCCGCATGTTGCCAAACAACGAGCGTCCCTCGAGCGGCGTCGATTTTCCGGAACGGCACCACCTTCAACGCCGTCGCCCAAATGTGTGTGCCTTTGTGTCTGTAAACTGGTCTTCAGAGCAGCTGCGAGTTGGTGATGTGTAAACGAACAGCCGCCGCGTCGTAGGACCAGCGGATCGAGTGTATAAAAACTGTGGTTGTGCGATTGTTGGACACTTCTCTTGAGCAGTCATGTTAGACTGGTTCACTTCTCTCATGCAGTCCTGTTGGACTAATACTATTTTCTCAAACAGTCATGTTAGACTGAGTTAATTTTCTGTAAATAAACCCCTTTTTCCTCGTTCTCGATGAGAAGCAGTTCTTCACTTCATCAACGATCTCAGCGTAAATAAGTTGGACGACGGCATGGGCCAGCTACCTTCGAATTCATGCCGTACTCCAATCTTGGCAAAGGACCACGGACGAAGGGATTGAGCCCCCAATCCTGACAACTGGCTGACAGCGGTGAGATGGACTTTGCGACATGGTGCTGTATCTGTGGTGAGTGCTTGGTTTTTGCTTTGACTCTCTAGGCTTCATTTTGTGGTTGTTCTGTTTAGAACAGTAGGGAAGCTAGATTGTTGTGTGTTAGCTAGGTTGTGTTTTCCTAGCTAGATTTAGAGAGCAGAATCAAGGCAGTAAAGCAGCAGTCATGGAGTTAAGGACACTGCTGAGAGACGAGTTGTTGATTGTTGGTGAGGAACTGGGCCTAGAGGTACGCAAGGAAATGCTCAAATCGGAATTATTGGAGCTAATTTCCAATCAGGCCAGTGAGCAAGATATTGAAATGGGATTGGAACTTCTCAAAAAGAGAGAGAAACGGGAAAAAGAAAGAGAAGAACGAGACAGAGAAAAACGAGAGAGAGAGGAACGCGATAAAGATCGCGAGATAACAAAAATGCAACTTGAACTTGAAAACAGACGTTTGGAGTTGTCTCAAGGAAGTGAAGGAGCTCTGGGTCGATCAAGTGAGGCAGAATCGTACCGCATGGACAGGCTATTAAAGCCATATGAGGTCGGGACCGACATAGGCTTGTTCCTAAGCAATTTTGAAAGGACTTGCGAAAAGATGAACTTCGGTCCGAGTACATGGCCACAGCGGTTGCTGTCTATGTTGCCGTGTGAGGCGGCGGAAGTAATCGCCCGATTGAGTGTGCAGGATGCATATGATTATGCGAAAGTTAAGGCTAGTCTCCTGAAGAAATACCGCCTTTCAGCCGAAGCTTTTCGGCAAAGGTTTAGGAGCACAGGCAAGAAAGATAGCGAGGGCTATCCGGAGTTTGCATATAGCTTAAAGGCCAACCTAGTTGAGTGGCTTAAAAGCGCGGAAGCGTACGACAGCAGAGACATGATCATTGAATGCATGTGTCTAGAGCAGTTTTACAAAACCATCCCTCAAGCTGTGAAACTGTGGGTGCAAGACAGAGGTAATGTAAACACTGTGGAAAGGGCGGCTGAATTAGCCGAAGAGTACGCAACCCGTAGAAAATTGAACGCCGAGGAGGGAAACTGGGACGGTCGAAATGGACCGCGGAAACCATTTCCGTTCAAAAAGGGTGCGCAAACTAGACGATCCGAGCCTGTAGACATGGCGGAAAAGCCCGCAGAAAAGAGCGAGGAGAAAGTTAACGGAGAAACCGCACAAAAAGAACAGAAAAGAAAATTCGAATCTGTCAGACCAATTCGCTGTTACAAATGCCACAAACTGGGACATATAGCTGTAAACTGCGAGAAGCCAAGCGTAGTTTTTTCCTACGTGGAGGAAAAGGATGAGAATATGGAACTTTTAAGTCCATATCTCCACGACCTGCAAGTTAATGGAAAACCATGCCGAGTGCTAAGAGACAGTGCCGCCACGCTGGACATTGTCCATCCGTCTTACGTGATGGTAGAGGACTTCACCGGAGAAGTAGCATGGATAAAACAGGTTGTAGAAGAACACAGCGTGTGTCTGCCCATGGCCAAAGTCAAAATCAGTGGACCATTCGGGGAGCTAGAGACTGAGGCTGCAGTTTCCAAATTTTTGTCACTGCAGTATCCCTACATCTTTTCGAATCGTTCGAATCAGTTACTGCGTGACAGAGGGCTCAAACTGGGAGAGGGCATAGTACAGGCATTGACCAGAGGCCAAGCTCGTAAGATCGCGGCGCTTTCGGCTGAAAATGCTCAAGCTCCTCCAGCTGAAGCAGAAAAGGGGATGGCTTCAATACCCGAATCCGAGCTAGGCCCGACGGACAAAAGAACAGTTGAGGAGAGCCTGCCAGTTGACCAGCTCAATGAGAGCGTAGCACTAGAGTGTCAGAGTTCTAGCCTGCAGGAAGAGCATGCAGACGCGCTCCCAAGCGAGACAGGGTCGTTATTATCACCGGCCTCAAAGAACTTTGATCAACTCTTACGCGTGGATAGAGAGTCACTGGCAGCTGAGCAAAAGAATGATGAGAGCTTGGCTAAATTACGGGACACAGCTAAAGAAGGCATTGCTAGGCGCAACGTAACGATACACGAGAAAGGAGGATTGTTGTATCGGCATTACAGAGATCGAAAGGGTAGGATTTTAGATCAGTTAGTCATACCTACTAAGTATAGGGAGGACCTTTTGAGTCTTTGTCATGGAAATGGGTGGTCCGGCCACCTAGGCATAAACAAATCAAAGGAAAGATTGCTTATGGAATACTACTGGCCTGGCTGTTTCAAAGATGTAGAAAACTTTGTAAGATCATGCGACGCCTGCCA
Organism: Dermacentor albipictus; assembly: GCF_038994185.2. NCBI lineage: Eukaryota > Metazoa > Arthropoda > Arachnida > Ixodida > Ixodidae > Dermacentor > Dermacentor albipictus. Next base: position 79,755,431 of record NC_091824.1, read on the forward strand.
GCGTTCTGGTAAACCAGGAGAGACTTGGAAAGCCCCACTGAAGGTAGTGCCCTTAATAACAGAGCCTTTCAGACGGCTTGTAATAGACACGGTAGGGCCTCTTCCAAAAACAAAATCAGGCTACAGGTACTTGTTTACCATGCTGTGTCCGGCTACCAAGTTTCCAGAAGCAATCCCTTTGAAAGAGCTCAGCTCCACTGAAGTAGTAGACGCGCTTTTGACAGTGTTTGCACGAGTTGGGTTTCCAGCCGAAATTCAGGCAGATCAAGGGTCAGTATTCACGAGCGCACTGACTTCCACATTCTTGCAAAAGTGCGGGGTAAAGTTAATGCACAGTTCTGTCTATCACCCTCAGTCAAACAGTGTAGAGAGGTGGCATTCGGTGCTTAAGCGAGTTTTGCGTGCGCTCTGTTACGAGCACAAGGAGGACTGGGAGAACTGTCTGCCGGCAACTTTGTTTGCTTTGCGAACGGTTCCACATGAAGCGACAGGGTTCTCACCAGCAGAACTAGTGTATGGGAGGACACTCCGTTCTCCACTGAGAATGTTAAGAGAGATGTGGGAGGAAAGATGGGAGAGTCCAACCGTGGTTGAATACGTGCTAAATTTGCTGGAACGGCTAAGCGCAACCCGAGAACTAGTCGGAAAGAACATGGAAATAGCTCAAAGGAACGCCAAATTCTATTACGACAAGAATGCGAGGCTTCGTACGTTTAAAGTTGACTTAACGATGAAAGCGGAAAAGTGTAGGTTTGGATGTTCGCAGGTTACTTATCTGGGCCATGTTGTCGGTCAGGACATGAGACGGCCGGCTGAGCTGAAAATAGCTACGATTGGAGATTTTTCTCAGCCGCGCACGAAAACGGACGTTCGTTCATTTTTGGGACTTGTGGGGTACTATCAACGGTACATTCCGAATTACTCACAATTGGCAAGTCCATTAACAGACGCCCTCCGAAAGGGAGCACCGAGTAACGTACACTGGGATAAGGACAAAGAGAACGCTTTTCAAAGTTTGAAAACGCTATTGGTTTCTCGCCCTGTGCTTCGCGCGCCAGACTACACAAAGGAATTCATAGTTCAATGCGACGCAAGCGACAGAGGTATGGGCGTGGTACTTAGTCAAGTCGGCGACGATAACGAGGAGCATCCTATCCTCTACGCCAGCCGTAAACTAAATGTAAGAGAGGAAGCCTACAGCGCTTCAGAGAAGGAATGCGCTTGTTTGGTTTGGGCCGCCCAGAAGTTGTCGTGTTATTTGTACGGAGCGAAGTTCATCTTCGAGACCGACCACTGTCCTCTGACGTGGCTCAATCAAATGTCACACAAAAACGGCCGCTTGCTCCGATGGAGCCTCACTCTCCAAGAGTACAACTTCTCCGTTAGATATAAGAAGGGAAAGTTGCATAGCAATGCGGATGGTTTGAGCAGGCTAATTTGAATTCTGCGTTTGAGGGTCCCGCCTAAATTTTAGGGTTACTAGTGTTAAATTTATTAAGCGAAGAAGATCCCCTCTCATTTAGCAGGATTCCCTCCATGATTGCTGAATTTGTCAGCAGGAATTTGCTTCAGAAATTGGCATAGTGAAATGCAGCATTTTTTTTGTTTCTGCACTTATGTTGTTGTTCTTTTTTTTGAAGCCTAGCGAGTCTAAAGTGAGAGCCAATGCACGTCATCTCGGCGCAGAGCCGTGTTGTGGGGTTCATTTTGCAGTTGCCTGTCCTTGTTGGATGTTTTGGGGCGGTGACATCAATGCACAAGTGGTCGCTGCGAGCCAAGACATCGATCCCCCCCTGACCAGCAGCCGTTCTCTTCCTGCCTAGCGGTTGTCAGCGCTAGACAGTCGAGACTTTTGGGGCCATGGAGGCGCTGTAAAGAACGGCGGGTTGCACAACAAGATTGTCACCTTGCCACCCGATTACGACAAGGGGTGCTGGACGCGCACCTCCCGCTCTCCGCCGCTGCAGCTGCGAGGCGTTCAAAGAAGCGACCTTTGCGCTGGAATCCGCCGCCTTCCTCCAGCCCGCTTCGACATTGTGACAAGACGAGTTTGGTGTGTGGACAATGATTCCAGAGTTCCTCAACGCGGCGCTGATTTGACACGCCTGAAGAAGCTACCGCGGGAACGTCTTATTTTTGCGCTCTCACGGTTCCGCATGTTGCCAAACAACGAGCGTCCCTCGAGCGGCGTCGATTTTCCGGAACGGCACCACCTTCAACGCCGTCGCCCAAATGTGTGTGCCTTTGTGTCTGTAAACTGGTCTTCAGAGCAGCTGCGAGTTGGTGATGTGTAAACGAACAGCCGCCGCGTCGTAGGACCAGCGGATCGAGTGTATAAAAACTGTGGTTGTGCGATTGTTGGACACTTCTCTTGAGCAGTCATGTTAGACTGGTTCACTTCTCTCATGCAGTCCTGTTGGACTAATACTATTTTCTCAAACAGTCATGTTAGACTGAGTTAATTTTCTGTAAATAAACCCCTTTTTCCTCGTTCTCGATGAGAAGCAGTTCTTCACTTCATCAACGATCTCAGCGTAAATAAGTTGGACGACGGCATGGGCCAGCTACCTTCGAATTCATGCCGTACTCCAATCTTGGCAAAGGACCACGGACGAAGGGATTGAGCCCCCAATCCTGACAGCAGGCGACTTCTATTCCCTTGTCATCTCCTGCCAGTTCTGCAACGCTGAACAGAAGGCCAGCGACGTGCTGGCAGGGCTCGCTGAGGCTGTAAAATATAAAGAATGCAGTTTTCCTTCGCGCTCGTCACTGAGTGACCCTGAGTATATGCGAGTACGATTAAGCGATTTGTGAAGAACGGCGCTAACAGATGCGGCCAGTCTATGTACGTAATGTCATTTGTGAGTCTGCGCTCATCTTCTTTTTTTCCGTACATGTCAGTTGTGTTGCGCTCTCTTCCAACATGACTTCGAACCAATTCGTCAAACTATCTGCCTTGATGAGTATTCGCGAGTGAGCGGGAGCGTACTGGCCTGCGGACGCACACGCTGCCCATATTTAAGCTAGTATAACATATAATAAAATAGGTTGGCGTGAGCTTTGAGGCCTTAGCGCTCGCAAAAACAGACTGAATAACCTACCGCGTACACATAGCGCATGCGAAATTCGGGATACGGCTTCGTAAACCACAAGCATGCAACACAGCAGTTTGGTGAAACAGCACGAGATGAATATCAAATTTGCAAGCTAGAACGTGTACATCTGTTGTTCCATGCAACAACTAAGAGTTCGGGGAATGCGACAGGCATAAAGCACTCATCCGGCCACGCATTCACAGTGCTCTCCGGCAATGTCGCCAATGGCTTTTGTGAACCATGCTGTAACTACGTAGATGCCCGACTTCATGGATGGCGTGTACGTAGCTCCTATGAGGCCAAGTGGAAGGTGCACGGTGTTTACGTTCAGTTTTATGTGCTTAACCCTATTTTTTTAAAGCCCATCGGCGGTGTGCCTGACAAACGGACGAAATGTTGGCATGAAGATAACCCCACGCATTGTCGCTCATTATCCAGCGCTCTGAGAAGTCAGCTGTCCGTCCCATTTGCAAAAACAGCAAGAGAATGAAGTCCTCTTCAATCATATTTAAGGCAGGTCATATATGACAACTACCAAAGAATGTCGACGCTTTCACAAAACGTAAAAGAAGCTCTGCAAACACAACGTCGCCACTCGATGCCGCCGTACCAAAGCAAGGCTGGAGCCGGGATGTTTTCCAACCAAGCGGCGAGGCGCAAGCTTCCCGTTTTTCGCGCTAGGTGGCGCTCCGACTTCTGCAAGTGGTCAATTGGTGCAGAGTGCCTTCATTAGGAGACATGGTGCCTTTAAGCACTCAGCTGAAAGACTTAACAACTGCACCGGGACTGGGAGTGAATTCAGTGTCACCTGTGAACATATTAAACGCAGAATGTGTCTTTTTCAGTGTATATGCCTGATATGAAACTTAGTGTGGACATTAGTGGTCTACATGAGTGAACATCTTTATAGTTTTATCAGAACGAAGGTATAATGGCCTATGTCATACAGCAGTGCACTGCTAGATGTATCAAACCAGAACAGCGGCACCCTTCGAGAAAGTTGGCTGAAGAACGAGCAATGATCGGGGCTTTCTGCATTTCAAGGGCCAAATTCCAAAAAGATTGATGCCGAGCTGGATGGTGCGAAGTGCCGGTCACCACATGCTCTATCTTGGCATTATGTCTTGTTAAGATACAGAAATTGCATCACTGCTCATAAATTGGAAATTGGAAGGTTGAGGGGAAGTGGAAGGGCTCCCCTCTGGAGCAGCCAGTGCATGCCCTTTGCTATACTGATAATCCTACCTTAATGAGAACCAGTGATGCATGTTAACCTATTACGCAGCCAAGTGCATTCCTTGTTTTGTATTAAGGGGACACTAATGACACCCTAAATGAATTTTAAATAAAGCATCGTCTTAAATAACTACTTCTGTAAATTTCTTGGTAGTTGCTTGATTATTAGAGAAAATAAAGCTCAAAGTTTAATTTTCTGAGTATCGCCCCAAAATCTTCGTGCTGACACCTCATTGTCACATCATGGATTCCAAGTATTTTTTCATACTTTGGTTGTATTGGTTCTGTAAATGTTCCTGACGCTTTTTATTTGGGTTTTTGGAATATGATGAAGAACATCTTTATTTGTAAAAAAAAATTGCTACACCTGAACAGACGTCATCTAAATCCATGACGTCACAGCAAGCAGGTGTGGTAACTTCAAGGCAGCACTGCCACCAATCTTTCCTCTTGCTGCTTTTACAGTTTACTCGGCCTCTTGTCACGGTATGAGTGAATCTCTTGAATTGTAGGAAGGTCATGTACAGATACATCTAAAATAATTTTTCTCTATAGTGCTTTCATGCCGTAGTTGCTTAGGGGTGTTGGCACAGCTCCGCTAAGCACGAGGTCACAGGATCAAACAACCGCATTTTGATGGAGGGTAAATACAAAACTGCCCAGGTACCTTGCAGCCTAATTTAGTAAAAATTAGTCCAGAGTTCCCCACTATGGCGTGCCTAAACATCAGATTGTCATTTTGGCACTTAAAATGCCAGAATTTAATTAATTTATATTTCTTTAGTGCACCTTTAAGCTGTAGAATTCATGATCTCTGCAAAAACTCATGCTCAAAGTATTCTCCATAAAGATTAAATAAACAGTAGATATAAGTGTCTATTTATATATTGAATTGTGGTGATACGTGATGACTATTAGAACGGTGGTACAACAAGACAGGCAGAATTGTAATACAATGTGTGATGGCACGATGATGCACATCGAGGAAATGACCGAGTCTCCCTAGAAGTCCCTGACATGGACATCAACTGACTGTCCACAAACTTCTGAGTTCACTCCGTGATCTTGTGCAGCCTGTGCTTTGCGAGTCGATTAATTTAATTGAGGTGGCGGTTGGCACATACTGTCCTTGCAACTTATGTACATTTCATACAGTGGAGTGGTATCCTCACACATTACATCTGGAGCACAGCAAGTGAACATGATGTGTAGTGGTAATCTTAGTAATGATCGACAATCATGTCCCTCTTCGAGCTCCTAATGCTGCTTGCCAACACAAGCAGCAGCAGTTGCCCAAGATAGCGGGAAAGAGATTCATTGAAAAGTGGCATATGCCCAGGGTCGCATAACCAGTCACCCAAGCTGTTCTGACGGTTGATTTTGAACTCTTCCCTCAACATAGCAGCCCAATCTCCCCATTAGACCATGGGCTACCTATTGACACAAATGGATGGGAAAATAGAGACCTGAAAATATGAAGTATCCTAAGAATGGTAATCACAATAAATAGTACTAGATGTGCATTAGCTCAAGCTCTTGGGCCAGTTGGTGCATGATGAACTTGAAAAAGGGGGGTACCAGCAAAACAAAGGACGCGCACACACGGAAGAGGCGTTAGACAGGGAGTCCGTGTCCAATGCCGTTTCCTTGTGTGCGTGTCATTTGTGTTTCGCTGGTACTCCCCTTTTTCAAGTACTAGATGTTTGGATACTTTGGTTTATTATTCTTGTTTGTGCTGGATTGTTCTTCTGAAACGTGGCATCCGGACAGCATAAGAAGCTTGTAAGAAGTCCAGTTTAGCATTCTAGATTTGCAACAGGTACTTTTTTAATTTATTTGCAGTAGGGCTGTTGTGTGAATGTGCTTGAAAGGCTTAAAACTGTTTTGCTAACATTTACTTAAACGTGCAGGTTCACATAGGTTGAAGGAGTGCACATTGAGAAGGTTATCCTGGCACAGCTTACCATGGCCTGCCATGGTGAACCAGGAAAGTTTGCAAGGGCCTTGCTTCACCATGTGTTCACAGAGGAGGAGCTCATGGGCCATTTGGCCTTTGGAAATAACACCAAGGGGCAAAAAGGGCTCTTGACCCCACCAGGGTCAGTGCTGTTATAGGCAAGTACCATATATCCTTTCTGGTTGCATTTTTACATTCAAATTTTTTTCTAAAATTATGAACTTGCCATTGGCATAACAAACGACTTTCAAGTAGCCCGTGTGTGCAGTTGTGTGCTACGATAGCCTACTATTTGGAATGACTGTTCATATGATCATAAGTGCGTAATGCCGCCATACACAAATGCTTCTAAAATTTGAAAGCTGCCTTCACTGCTGAAAGTTTTTAGTGGCTCCACCACATAACATGAGCTGCATTGGCGCATTAGCAGTGCTACATGGCTGTCATTGCAAGGAATAGTTGTCTGTGAAGCACGCTCCAAATCTATTGGCATGGACGACATGTTTAATTAGCCTGAAAGTGTTATTCTAATACACGAATTGCGGAGAAGCTATGCTCAAGTGTGGTTACTGCTCAGCTCGAGCAGGAGCACGTTCACCAAATTGCAGAAATCAAAACAGCTCTCCAGGTTCTGAGATGTGAAACAGTAGATTCACCAATTTTAACAGACCACATCGAATTAAGGTTGCTCCTATATTGAAGGAGGTCCATGTGATGCCAGACAGCAGCCTTTTAGCAGAGGGAACCTGAGTGGTGTGGCAATTTTCTTTTGGTTGTTTCAATCAAAGAAACAACATGGACAGAGTTGCAAGCATTGCTGTCAACAGTACTACGTTTAGTGGGCGCTTACTCATTCTAAGCACTTAACCTATGACTCATATTTATTAACGCACACTTTATCACTTTGTATTCTAAGATATGAAAAAAAATATTTATGTGGCTTTTCCCCATATACTTCAATAAATTGAAAATAGGCTCTTGGGGCCTAATGTATAAAGCTTCTTACAGTCCATCAGACATGTCCACTACTCCCATTCTGAAATTGTTAGAATTGATTCCTGCTTCCTTACTTCACCTACCTGTTAACAGGGTTATTATGAACCATTGCCAAGTAGATTATGGGCTTAAAATAATCAAAAAGATGAATGGGCTTTTCTGTCGCTCTTGTTTAGCCCGTTGAGGGTCACATTTTGGGGAGAAATATGCCTCTCTAATTTAGGAGTTAATATTTTTTGTGGTTTGCAAATGCTCAAAACTTTCGAATTGAATAGTGTCCTATTCAATTTAGTCTTTGAATGGTCACTATTTGTAAATGTGAGTATTCTAATATTTCGAAACACCAATAAAACATGAAATTTGAGCCAAAGTACGGTAAATTTTCACGTCCAATAACATAGTATAGACATAAAACGTAAGAACTTGTAAGAATAGCAGACCAGGCTACATTACTTAAGTAGCTGTACTTTAGAGGCTGTACAGCAATCATTTATGCTTACTGAAGAGTCCTGTGCATGTGAAGAAACCTTTTGCTGCTCCATTTGTGCTTTTAATAAACAGCTCTTCATAACATAACAATGACAGAAACTTGCAAACATTAATAATACTAGGTTGTGAGCCTCATCTTACATTAATTGTGATATCAGCTGTTCATTATTCAGAAGCTATCCATTATTTGATTTGCTTCTAGCATTATTCGGTTCAGCCTCAAAAATCACTTTTCGTGCACTCTTAATATTTTTATTGCAGATTTAAGTTCTTCAGAGTGACGTTCCGAGAAAATGAAGTGGTAAATAATATTTTTAAATAACGATGAAGTGGCAATACCATTTCAGTATTTGCAGTTTTAGATGTTTTATTTTTTTATGCAGGATAAAGCAGCATAATTTTTTTGTGTAATGAAACTTACAAAAACTTGTGGCAACACTCCCAAATTACTGCAATGACAGACACCAAGGAGCTAAGTGAAAATCAGTTTTGGAGAAACCCATGGAGCGACAGCACTTTAAGAATATTTTCTAGAAGCCTCAGAAGGTTGCAGCACCTCCAGTGGGATGCTAGGCAACACTTTGTTCTGAAACGGCAAATTTTTTCAGAACGTTCCGTCACAGCCACAGATGTACGGCAGTAAACCCTAAAAGGGTTAAAGAAGTCATTCCTATGGCATATGGCTCTTAAAAGACAGCATTTCTTCGTATCTGTCACATTCTGCATGTTTCATGCTAAGCAGCTTGGTGCACAACTACATGGAATCCGCATTATAACAGTAATTCAATCGTTGAGGCAGAAAACATACTTTGCTGTAAGCAGTGTCTTCTTTAATGTAGAAAGTCCTAAGTTATTGTAAGGCGAGAAGTACATTCCGATTGCATGTGAACTCAGGAAACCTAACTTCAAATGAAGCTACACTCAATTGTAGTGACATGACAGTATTGTATTTGGAGCATGGAAAAGCACAGTTAAATGCTGCACATTTTAATTATGAAAGTTACAAGAAATAATTTAATTGTCAGTTCAGGTTTATTTATGAACAACATGAATTTTTTTCACCATTTTGTTTCTCAGCAAGCAAAGTTCACATCTTCGACATTGAGGATATTCGTAAAGTTATTTTGCTACAGTGTTTTGTTCCTTTTTGCCCTTTCCTGCATTTGACACTTAGTGGAGTCCCGTGCCACACAGAATCAATTTAAATGGTCATGCTGCAAAGCTGTACCCATGGAAAGTTGGAATTAAGCTACACAAATACATAAATCAATTTCATTATAACAAGGGCATATTGCATGCCATTCTTTTGCATGTAGAAGTTGCTTTTTAAAACTTGTTCTGGCTTCTTGTTGTTGCAGGCTTCACGTGTCACAAGTTTCCTGGTACCAACATGCCCTATGTAAAGAACTCTGGCCTCGCTTCTCGCATGGGACCAATAGCCTCTCAAGAGCCCAAGTTGGACAGCTCAAACCAAAACACAAGTGTTGTGCTTTTGTAACTCTCGACATTTTTATGTTTTATGTTAGTCTCCTGAAGGGCTCAATTTGGATTTCTCAAATGAGCATACAAATGTTGTGCCTTTCTATGCCTTGACATTTTTATGTTAATTTTATTTATGCTAATTATGCAAGTCTCCTGAGAAGCCCACATTGGATTGCTTAATCCAGAATACAAGTGCTGTGCTTTGTTATAGTTCACTACATTTTTATGTTAGTTTTTGATATGGTTCCAGTAAGGATAGTGTTTCCTTATTAATATATTTTTTAAGTATCTTAAGTCATTTCATGCCAAACCACCCAATTTTGTCAAGAACTGTTCCACTATGGCAAAGCATTTCAAGTTTGCTTGATTTTGAGTAGGTACAATAAGAAAATTTTTGAGAAAATTTGCTTTCATACATACACTTGAGTCATTCCAGGGCAACCAACCAGCGTTTTTTTGACCATCACAGATATAGTTGAAACTCCGAACTCTTGCTCCCCATTTATTTTCCTTCGCAAAAATTTTTTTGAATTTTGGCAAAAATTTATTGTTCTTGCCCAGCTAAGCTAGAAGGCACTGATACACGTTTCTTTTGAAAGGGAAATTGTATGATCCAGATATTCAGATGATGTTCATGTCAAGAGACAAGTGGTGTGACTGCCAAAATTTGCAAAGTTTGAATTTTCTTCTAATGTAGGGAAATACAGAAGGCACAAAATAAATATAAAATCAGACTGGTTGACTTGGGATAGCTGCAAAATATTTCAAGCCTTGTAGGTTCAGTTGATCAGCTAAAAAAACTGAAAGTTCCAATTTTTTGCAAGAAGCTTCGTGTTGAAGGTAAAAAATTAGCTTTGGAGGTTGGCACAAAAGTATGTCGCCCATCGTTACACAGCCCTACATGTCTGCTATGCATGTGACAAGTAACAAAAAGGTATTCTTTTAAGTGCAATAAATTATTTTCTCTAATGTTCATTTGTGGATCACACATACAGCATAAATATAGCATAAATATATGAAGCCATGTCAGCTAGCAAGGAAAGATTGTTAATATAATTAGCCACAGAAACTACTCAACAAACTGACTGCCTTTTTTATCATTGCGAAGGCAGGTGACGTCAAGCGCTACAGCTGCAGTCTCAACTTGTATTTTTTTAACATGAATGCAAAAAGTGGTCGCCAGTGGTGTCTGACCACATCAGACTGAACAAGGCAAATATGACTTTTATAGGTGAACACGTTCTGGCTCTGAAACAGTGGTAGCAAACAACACCACAAGAATTTGTTCACACTTATGTAGGTTTTCAGTCTTAATTATGAAGGTGTTTTCTACTTGCATCATCATTGGGCTCCAGGGAGCAGGGCACGAAGTGTCCTGCTCCCTCTGTGTTGCATTGCAGTGCGACATGCCCTTTAAAATGCTTTGTATGAACAATATCAGCGCTCTTCCTGGATTTACTGTCTACATAATAGCCGATATTTCTTTTTGTAAACTGCATGAAAGATATCTTTTAACACTGCAGGATTCCCTCACATATTAATACGTACGAGGTCTGTTAGAAAAGTATTTGACTTTTTTTTGCAGACACCTGATGAATATGAAACAAGCGCGTTTTCATCAGCCACCCTTGAACCTTTTCGCGCATGCACGAATTTTTTCCCGCCTGCCAATAGCGTGAATTGCTGGGACGCAGCATTTGAATGAGGTAGTACACAGTGCTCTCGTCGTTTTTTTTATTGCAAGGAAAATGGCGGAGCGACTGGAGCAGTGCTACTGCGTCAAATTTTGCCAGAAACTGGGCGACAGCCACGTGGAAACCATTCGGAAGATTCAGACTGCTTTCGGTGACTGCGCTATGAGCAGCACACAGATTAAGGAGTGGTACAACCAGTTTAAAGACGACCACGCATCGGTGGAGAGCGAGCCACGCTCCAGTCGGCCATCAATATGCCGAAATGACCAGGTCATTGCCTAAGTGAACCCTGTGGTGATGCGGGACCGTCGTGTGACTATCCAAGAAATTGTGGAAGAGGTGGGCATCATCACATTTTATCCACATTCCATTATCACCGAAGATTTGGCCATGAAGAGATTTGCCCCGAAATTCGTTCCCAAGCTGCTCATGGTGGAGCAAAAGCAACTTCGTGTTGAAGTCTCACAGACATGCTGGATTCCACAAACAGTGACCTCAACTTCACGAACACCATAATCACTGGTGAGAAGTCTTGGATGTATGTTTATGACCGGGAAACCAAATCCCAGTCATTACAGTGGAAGCATTCCACGTCACCAACCAAAGACCACTAAGTGCGCATCAACGTTAAAGTGTTGCTGACTGCTTTCTTTGACTCCCGCAGTGTGGTACACCACGGGTACGCACCACAGGGTCAAACAATCACTAAAGACTACTACAGGGATGTCCTCCATGGCCTATGTGATGCTGTGTGGCGCAAGATACCAAAGTTGTCAACAGGAAATTGGCGCATCCATCACGACAATGCTTTTCTCGCACTTGATTCAGACTCTTTCGGCGAAAAACCAGACTCCTGTAGTTCGACAGGCTCCTTACTCTCCTTATATGGCCGCCTGCGGCTTCTGGCTATTTCCAAAAATCAAGAGGCCATTGAAAGGAGCACAATTGCAGACAAGAGAAGACATTATGGCTGCAACGACAGCTGAGCTAAACTCCATTCGGAAAGAGGCCTTCTCGGAATGCTTCTAACAATGGCAGCACCGCTGGGAGAAGTGGCTGGAGTTCCAAGGAGACTACTTTGAGAGTGATTAGGTTTCCAACGCTCCAGTTATCCCAGTTTTTTTTTTCTTCAGCCAAAGGTCGGGTACTTTTCTAACAGACCTCGTATTGATATTTTATGTGTAATGGCTGTATGGTTTACCTGGCCCACACCAAACACAAGCCTCGTTGCGTTAGAGCATGTGTCCCTTGGCAATAAAATGCAGACACTAACACCGCTTCTCTGTCATCTGTGTGGAGACGAAGCCAGCTTTGTCGTCTGCATTCCCAGCCGGCAAGCAGTGCGCACATCCGAGAAAAGTCGGTGCTGACAAAATTTCAAAAAAGAATTTCTCGCATTTAAAAATAATGCCTTTTTTAACTTCACACATGCATAGCAGACATGTAGAGCTATCCAATAATGTATCACATACTTTTTGGCCAACCATGAAAGCTGTTTTTTCCTTCAACATGAAGCTTCTTGCAAAAGATTAAAATTTGTTTTGTTTTTTTACAGGCGATTAGCTGAACCTTCAAAGCTTCACATTTTTTTGCTATACTATGTCACCTGGGCTACCATTCTGTATTTAATTTCTGTCTTGTGAATTTTCGTTACGAAAAAAAAAAACTAACGGATTGCAATTTGACTCATTTTTGCCGGTGCCGAAAGCAATTGAAGTATTCAAATATTTAAAAAATTGGCTATTTTGGCAGTTGCATCACTTCACCGTATTTCCACGCACACCATTTGAAGGCCTCGATCAATACAATGTGCATTTGAAGAAGAATGTTGATTGATGTCCTCTAGCTCAGCTGAGCAGGAAAACTAAACTGTCACCAAAGTGCTACAAAATATCTGGCAAAAATAAATAAAAGTGGGTAACGAGTTTTGAACTCTAGTAAACATATAGTAATGTTTCAGCTATATGTGTGCTGTCAAAAAAACGCTGGTCGATTCGGCATGGAATCGCACACCTGCAAGTGCATCTGTGCCATTGTCAGAGTTCAATAAAAACTGCATTTGACATAACTTTGTAAAAATAACTTATTGCTTTCTAAAATACATGAGTAAAATTAATAGGTATAAGTCGGCTTAAATTTAAAATGCAACGAAAGATCTCTGGTAATGGCATGATGTGCCTTTCATGTTTGCATGAAACCATATCTTTTTCTGAATTCTTTGGTTATTTTTTTGTGGCAGTGAATAAAATTGTAATGGAACTCTCACAAGGAGTAACTTTGATTCCAGCACATCACTAATAGCTGTTATTTTTTCCATATAAAAATCTGAAGTAGTTAATATGAATAAGTCGCTTGATATAGAATGACCTGCGCAGGAACGTTATCATGGCGGAAAACACAACTGGATCATGCAACAGCAATGCAGCATAATAAATTGCTCCCATCAGCATCACTTATTGTGATTGCCATGTTTCAGAAGTATGTAACGTTTACCGAAATTGGCACATACCATTCAAGCAACAAATAAGGATTGTACAGTGATCCTTTTTCAGTTTTACAGATCTTTAAGTTGTCTGTGCCAGGTAGCATAATTTTTTTTCTTGAGCTGGATTATTCGGAGGTGGACATTACTAGCACAAGAAATGGAAACATTAAACTGATTCTCATAAATTTATTAATTCACTTATCACATCACGGCACATATTTCAGTTTGCAAATTGTAGCCAGTGATTTTGAAAGACATATTCACTTGAAATTAATTTCCAGGATGACACCAGTTGCGAAATTTTTCCATAAATGTGAGAAATACATGGGCATTCCGGTTACTTTTGTGCTTCAATGCATAACAGTGCGTTCTGTTAAAAAAAAGTAAGTGCTACAGCAGTGCATTTCTACAGCCAGTTTGATGGCATGTGTCTCGTTACTGTTGTCATTCTGGAAGTTCGTTCTAAGTGCATACACCTTGTAAAATTACCGTCTACAATTTGAAAAGCTTTATTAGGAACTGAGTTTTTCTTAATCAGCTCACTATGGTGTCTTGATTTCTCATGCAAATAAAGTTTGGCACTCTGTATCTAGAATTATGTTAGCTGCAACAGTCCGTGTTTAATAAATTCCATGAAACTTAAAGATAACCACCCTGCATATCAGGTCTCAGTTGAGTGCTGTGGGCTCAAGCAAATTGTGCCATGGTAATAGTACCACTGGCTCCCAAATAGAGAAAGCAAGTGCCTTTTTTGAGTGCTCTTATTAACAGTTATGTCAGTCTGCTTCTACATTTAATTTAGGTATTTATTTTTAAAAATTTATTTCTTTTGAGAAATGTGTTTTACTTGAGGGCCACACAGACTACATCTTCAGTATTCTGTTTTGTTATGGTGTCAAGCTGCAGGAAGTTTGTACTGTGCAATAGTTTTTAAGAAATTTCTGATGTGCTCAAACTACAAATGGTTGTACATTTACACAGATGTTTGTTTACAAATAAACAGTTCACCTAGAAAAATGGTTTTTGTCTGCATCAGTTCAGCACTCTTAATATTGTGGAGGTCCATCCACTCTGACAATTGAAAAAAGTGGCATAACAGTACTGCTAGCAGTTTTACAATATGGTTTATTACAGGCGATCTGGGAGCATGCTTTTGAGACCAGGGTGGCAGAGGCCTGCGATACAAAACCCCTGTATTTAAATTTTATCCCTGCCCTCTCACAGCAAACATACCAACGTGACATCAAAGGTAATTATATGCAACATAGCTCAGCAGTATTTTAAGGAAAGTGCAGGTTTAAACTGCTAAATACCCAGTGGGGCATAAAGGGCTTTCAACATAATTTGTGTTGATGTTCAACAGATCTGCAACAATTCTTCCATGGGCTCTCAATATTAATGAACAACACATTTCAACAACACGTCAATGGGCTTTCAATTTTGAGACAACACATCTTCAACAATGCTTCAATGGGCTTTCAACATTGACAAACAACACATTTCAACAATACGTCAATGGGCTTTCAAGTTTGAGCTTCAACAATGCTTCAATGGGCTTTCAACATTGACAAATGACACATTTCAACAATACGTCAATTAGCTTTCAATATCGACAGGCAACACGTCTTCAACAATGCTTCAATGGGCTTTCAACATTGAAATACACCATAGTTTCAACGATATGCCTACGATCTTTCAAATTGAGAGGCCACAATGATGTTTCGACAGAATGTCGCGGGCCAATTATCAACACTTGTCAACAATTTCCTCAATGCTGTTTCAACAATTCCCCAATGATCTTTCAAGGTCATTTGTTGACGTTGAACAATGATATCTCAATAACCTTTCAACAATTTTTTTTGTAAGGGAAAAGCAGGAAAAGTAATGAACAATAAACGAAAACAAGATGTTTGACAGCATGTTACACTCCTGTAACACGTGAAGGAGAAAGCCTACGGCACACTTGGGTAATGCATTAGGTTGTACGATAGGAGGCGTCAGACTTCTCGCAAGACATAATGAGTCGCAGTGTGAAATATACGTGCGTAAAGTCATTGCCTGCGAGCTTCGGCCTCCCCTCTACGTGGCCGCGTCGCATTGTCGCGTTGATGCTTTCGTAGTTCAGTTTCTTCGGCCCATTTTCGACGCTCACCTACGGCTTCGCGCGCTCGTATAGCGGGGTCAGACTCGTGTCAACGAGATTTCTCTTCGACTTTACATTGCATCCTCTTAGCAGGGGAAAGCAGCACTCGCGCTTGAACGCCTCATTCCCGCTGCTTCATGCGTCGTATCTTGTTTCTCGCTTGGAGCGCATCCTCGGCCGTAGAGTACTTCCGAGGCGAGGGGGTGGGAAGTATGAAATGCTTCATTGATGATTCGCATGCTTGTTTTGAGCTTGTTTTTATTGAAACGTATGCTATTCTGTGTGTTGTATGAGTGATTTCAATGAATGTATGCACTGTTTGCCTCACTTTGCTGAGCGCTTGTAGCCTCTGCGTTAAGGGGGTATGAGCCATTGCTTATGGGGTTATGAGCCATTGCTGCTGATGATGTCTTTTGTACCATTCGACTAGACGCCGCATTTTTCAGGCGTGAGTCACTGAAACGAGCCACATAAGGCTTTCCTCTTAAAGAATAATAACAAACGTCGAGAACCATCGGGGTGTGCTAGTCCAGCCACAACGGCCCTATAGCAAGGCCCATTAAGCTTCAAGGACATTTTTCTTGGCAGAATAGGAAATGGCCTCCCTGGCGCACTATTTGGCCACTTCTCCCTCATGAATCTCAGATAGGAATTAACGAGCGTGCGAGCAGTCGCGAGACCAACGAGTGAAATATTTTTTTTTATAACTTAGCACTGTAAATTTAGAGTGAGGGCCTTGAAAGAAAAAAAAAAGCAAACGAACTTGGAGGTACACAAAGAACCTTGAGAAGAAGCAAAGAACCGCGCAGCAAGCGATGAAGCGAAACATTTTACGCGTAACGTTATGAGACAGGAAGACAGCTGTGTATGGTAACAAACGGAGGTAGCCAATATTTCACTACAGATAAAGAGGTAGAAATGAAGTTGGGCAGGCTACGTTCAGCACAGGATAGAATCAGTGTCAAAGGAAGTGAAGTTGCGGGCGGCGGAGAACTAGATAGTGTGACGAAACGAGATACTTTGCAGTCATAACATGGGGGTCAGTGGGTGCGAGGAACGGGTAATTGGAAATCAATAGGAGAGGCCTTCATCTTGCAAATGACATAATGTATTCTGACGATGATGATAATGATGACGATGATATAACTCACCGCTTCCCCGCCTCCGATAGGGATGGTGAATAAGCAGGTTCGTAGAATAGGGTGATGGGAGCAGTTGCCCTGACGAGGACAAGTGCCCCATGTCTAAAACGTTGGTTCCACACCGAGGTATCCCTTGGTCGACAACTGTCGGTTTCTTCACGTAAATGATCCATGCCATGTTTTTTTTAAAGTGATACTTATTGCTACGGCTCGCGTGACCGATATGATCAATGACAGATAAATTTTACGCCTCCAAGATGCAGCTGAGTTGCGGAGCACGCGATAATGCAAAGCTTGGAATTATTTAGGCCATCTGGTGTTTCTTAGATCGCACGGAAAATTACAATGCGTGGCCGTCTTCGAGATTTACCCCATCAATATGAAATGCATTGATAATCTCTCATAGGCAGGAGCTTGTATTCTCAAATTCGTTTCAATTACCACGAAGAGGGGGAATAAAAGGAGGAGGAGGAGCAGGAGGATGTTCTAGGCTGCAGGCGGATCTAATCTTGCAATATATGTCGGCAATTGTGCTTTTCAAGCTTCTCACTTCAGGAAATCTTAAGAAACACAATAGCTGTAGGTATGTCGTTCAGATCATCGTCTGTCATAGATGCAGCGGGAAACGGGGGAATAAGACGGCGCGCACAGCGAGGCGGAGCAGGACACGAGACTCCAGCTTGTGACCTATCACGTGCCCGATGATGGCTCCCTAAACTCCCCAACCCCCCCCCCCCCCCCTCTCCTGACTGGCGCGCTTCTCCTGCCCCGCTTGATTGTCGTCGCATATGATCGTTGCCGATGAACACTGCAGCTGCATCGAAGCCGCGACTTTTCAAATTATAGAACGTTATAGGAGCTGCTACGTTAGCGTGCTCTCGCCTTCTCCATTCGGTGCGAAGCAAAGCGATTCGCGCCCACTGGTTCCCGCCGGTCGCTTTCGCTGCAGCAAGGGTCGATGATGGGCCTCGTTCCCAAATCATTTGCGCCATAATGGCGTCCCAGATGTTGCACAGTGCATGAAAACGCGTTCCGCTGCGCCTGCATATTGAGAATGTTAGCGCAGGCATTTGGCACCTTCCTTCTCGGAGTCGCACGTACCATTCGCATAGGTTGCGCCTATGCGGCGGAAAATCTGCTGCTTTATATATGCCTTGCTAGTACAGCAAACTGAATACGCGAACTCGTTCAAAAGTAAGACAGATAACAAGATTAGATAGATAGATAGATAGATAGATAGATAGATAGATAGATAGATAGATAGATAGATAGATAGATAGATAGATAGATAGATAGATAGATAGATAGATAGATAGATAGATAGATAGATAGATAGATAGATAGATATTCATAGAGTCAAGGGTCAGCCAATTGTGATGCTCAGAGGGAGAGAGAGAGAAAGAGCGCAAGGAGCCGAATGGCCGAGAGGTCCACCGATTTGCTACCCGATTTGCTACCCGATTACCCGATGCTGTCCGCTACCCGATTGCTACCCGATTTGCTACCCGATGCTACCCGATTTGCTGTCCGATTTGCTACCCAACACTGGGGGTAAGGGAAAGGGGTAATCGAAAGAGGGAAAGAGGGGACGAGACCAGCTGGCAAATGCTAAAGAACATCTAGATACAAGAAAGTTCGCAAATACCGCAGGTGATGCCCGAAGGGTGTTCAATGGTTCTACCGAGACAAAATTTTCTACCGAGATGGTTCTACCGAGACGAAATCACAGTAGAGACAAAAATTTCGTCTCTACCGAGACGAAATTACCGAGACGATGGTTCTACCGAGACAGTTTTGTCATCGTTATTAGACTGTACAGGCACACCGTATTTCCGTTACCACTTTGAAGAAAGAAAGAAAGGAAGAAAGGGAGCAGGAAATACACAGTTATCCCTCCAACTTGGTGCTTGCAGAATGATGTTTCTTTTTGTACTCGGGTTAAATTACGCGGGGTGCCTAATTTTGCCATCTTTCTCCACATTCCTCTCCTTTCTTTTGATTTTCTGACATGTCTATATGATAATTCTCGATTAGTTATAGCGTTACAAGTAGACTGCTTCTATATTTCTCTTCTACTTTTTCAATACTTACAATGCTTATTTAAAATACTTATTCCGTCAAATTTTGCTAACTACTTTATTGATTCGTTTATTATGAAGTGATATTCTGCATGTTGGCTGGTGAGCTATGAAGTCGTATTTCTTTCAATTACTACTGAGTGTGTCCGTGACTCTTGCGACATTCGAGGGCCAGCAATGTAAACTTACATAAAACAGACACACGGACATTTGCTTAGACCAACTGACGTGTCATGTCATTCTTTTGAAAGAAATAAATAGATAAACAGGGAAATCATAAAAAAGCAACAGTAGACAGAAGAAAACCTAAAGTAAGTAGCATCAAAATCACCCGAGCTTTCATAAAAATAAACATCGGCGTTGTTGTAAACAATAATAGGCGTACCCGGAAAAGACGGGATGGCGCTTGTATTCGGTAACGCCGCCAGCGCGTGGGCTGCAACCGACGGTCGCATCACCGCGGAGGAAAAATGTCACAGCCAAAAGTGTGCACACGGAGCATTCTGTCGAAAGGGAAAGGGAATGGCTGTGGGAAACAACCATAGTTTCCGTAGACGGGTTTAGCAACGTGGAAATCGATCACTTGACCTCTCGGCTTCAGCGGTATTGCTAAAAAAAAAAAAGAAGAATTGCACGCTACACAGAATAGGTGGTGTAGGTAACGCGCTTTCGGGATTAGCTTTCTCATGGCGCGTGGCAGGCAGGCCTGCATTCCTCCCTTTATAATATTTCTTTAATAAACCTTACAATTTTTTTATAGAAAGTCTATGAACAGTCTATAGACGTCTATAGACTGTCTATAGACTTTCTGTAAAAATTTTTGTAGGGGAAAACTTCAAGCACGCTCATGCAGATTCATTTACGTTCTGAGGCACTGCGCGTCGTCATATTTGGTGTTAGAGATTAGAAGGAGCGCACCTTGCCGGTTCGCGAAGACGAATATATTCGGTCATGCGCTTAGTCGCGCGATCTAATTGCGCCATTTATTCTATTCGGCTGAAGCCAGCGAAAAGGAAGGATTTTATCTTACGTAGATGCGCAAGAGATTCAAGATTTGCTGATGAGCCTGTTCTGCAGGAAAGAGAGAGAGAGAGAAGATATTTGTTCGCCAAACTTTGCAGATGTATCGGCACGCGTGCACATCGATAAGCGTATAGCAAGGCGAAAATGCTTTAATGGTGAAATATGTAATGAACAATGGCAAACTTAAGCAATCGCTCTATGTCGCTATAAAAGAAGCTAAAATGGCAGCGACTAAAACAATGCATAAAATGAGCTGACTGAATGAATGAAAAGCGCCACGAACACTCAAGCCAGTCACTTCAGTATACGCTGAAGAGGATGAAGGCGAAAGCCTACGCGCACGAGACATTCATTAAATTACTTGACACTATTGAATGCGTTACTCCGTATTGTTTTCTCCCACCAGTGGTCATGGCCTTAATTAACTCGGCCTTTTTTAACTGTGCTTCAAATAACTTCGCCCTAAATAACACCAAAGCTTGTGGGTTCGACTCCCACCGTTGTGCGTTCGAGTGCCTTAATTACCTATGTATAAAGCAACTGTGTCTTAATTAACTTGGCCTTAATTAACACCAACGGTCGCGGGTTCTACTCCCACCAAAGGTACTGGGCTCGATTATCACTAATGGTCGTTGGTACGACTCCATCAATTTTGGTGTCATTGAATTTTGCTGCCCAAGTGCCTTAATTAACTCTATCTGAATTGTGCCTTATTTAACTTCGCCTTAGCACCAAAGGTCGTGGTTTCTACTATTACCAAAGGTTGAGGGCTCGACTCCCAACAAAGGCAATGCGTTTGAGTGCCTTAACTAGGTATATTTCAATTAACTGTATCTTAATTATCTTATCCTTCATTAACCTAGAGGCTGTGAGCTCGACTCCCATCAATGGTCGTAGGTTTTGGTGCCACTTCTCGATGGCACACAATTTTGGTGCCATATATAGCCGGACATCGCATTTTTTTACCTATGAGCCATCCAATGCTTTCGCCTTAATAAGTGGCAGAATAAAGGAGATACATTAAAATGTTGTTGCAGCATTCTTTGGTTTCGAAAACAAATTTACACAAAGAAACATGAACTTTCTTTTCAAACAATCGTGGTTATTGTGAGAGTTCCTTACTATTTAGCATAATGTTATTCATGCCATCCACTTTTCATTCAGTGGTTACTGAATACGCCGATGGCTGTGTTCACGGCACTTAATCTTCAACGCTGTCCACCAATCTCTTGGGACGCTTTTTTTGTTATACCGGCAGCGTTCTTACAAAATACAGCCAAAAGAATATTGCTTCAGCCCGATGCCAAGCGAAAGAGCGAACACCGTAAATTACTTGCCCTGAGATTTCCCTAAAGCTTCACTCCCTGTCTCGGGGTACTCGACTAGTTTGAATGAAGGATCCCGTCAGGGAGTCCCCAGTCTTTGGCGCACACTTTGCCCACCAAGCAAGAAAACGGTCACATCAGAAAAAAAAAAATGCGTAATTACACACCGTTCTGACTCCCACGTCGCGTGGCCTCATTCAACAGGAGTCCAATCTAGGAGGCGGAGGAAAAAATTTCGTCTCGCTTCATGTTTTTCCTTTCGCGTACTTTTGGCTACGTCAGCACTTCTTCCTCCTTATACCGAGTGGCACTGTGGCGAGGGAGGCCGAGCGTCCTTTAATTGGACTTCTTTCATTATGTGACCGCGCCCCAGCTTTCTTCGTGGTCTTCTGTTTTTTTTTTCTTGATGAACAGGGCAGCCACGCTAAAGTGGGAGAGTTTCTCGATTAGATGTTTGCTTCTCGTCCGAAAAAAGAAAGTTAGTTTCTCTATTTCAGCACATCTCTTTAAGTGGCGCTACTTCCGCGAACTCAGAAACTGCTGCTCCGCATAGTTCAAGGAGACTTCTGTCCGCGATAGAAGTTCCACAACGCCTGAAAGAAGACGAAGAAAAAAACTTCTCTGCGTTGCCAGCACTAGTGGTAAGAACTGCGCGCAATGCCGCTTTGTTCTCCAAGAGGCGTTGCCTGCCGTCTTTGCCCGCACGTACGCACTTGCAGCTGGAGAGCAACGCTACTGTTTCCGAGCTTCCGAAACTGCTACAGCAGCCGCTGCGAGCGAGAGACATTAGGCGGGAACGACTTGCACTCGGTGCGAGCCTATACAACGTTCGAAGAGAGCTCGCCGCAAGGCGATCCCATACTGCTGAGGTAGGCATCTCCGCTCCCGCTATCCTGCGCAATTTTTGTGCACCGCACGCCCTCCACATCCCTACCCACAAAGAGAGACGGAGTCGCCTCGCTGTTTTTGCCCGACACCGACCTGAGTACCTCGCCCAACCACCGGCGGGGAGGGCTTATGGCTGCGCCGCCTATATCGTGTGCCATGGCTCGCCCACTCCTACGAGCGGCAGAGTACAGCCATGGCCCCTTGGTATTGATAGCCTCGTAAGCGTCTCAGAGAGCTAATGGTGATTTTTTTTGTTCGCTAAGATTGTCCTGCGGCATAGGAGTTTGTTTAAATGCAAGTGTGTGCAGGGCCTGTTCATGTAGAAATTGCAGTGGTGGCTTAGCGAATGTATGGTCCCCGAGCCACCGCTTATAACGGTCTGCCTGCTCCGTTCCTATAGCTCGGCAGGTCTTAGTATCATTTCTCAAGTATCCTTCGCTACAGGCCAGGGCCATAACAAGCGGCCAATGTCCGGTGTAGAAGCTGGAGCACCTCGTGCAGTTCACCGGCTCTTTAGTTGTTAGTTTTTCGCACGAATAGACCAGGGAGGAGTAAATGCTATTCAGGGGCACTTGACAACGCTTGACTTTTCACTATCAGCAGAGAAATCATCGTTCATACTATTTCCTAGAATTAAAAGAAAATCTACACGCTTGAAGGCAAATTTGAACATGTACTAGATACGACAAGTCACTAACTTCCGATTCCTTGGCATTACCTTGCACCACAAGCTACTCTGGCGCCGCGCTGTTGACCACGTTGTGGTGTCATCGCCACGGAGTCTTAGTAATTGTGGAGTTCTACGTGCCAAAATGACGATCTGATTTTGAGGCGTACCGTAGTGGGGGACTGCGGAATTTTGGACCATCTGGGGCTCTTTAATGTGCACGAAAGTAGACGAAGATCGCTAAGCAGATACGTTCTATACTCCCTCTCTGAGATGTGCGTGGTCTGGCCGTCTGGACTGTATAGTTTCGTCGACAGTTGCGGAAGGCGTGGCAATAGCTGCTGCTCTGTGCAAACTAAAGACATTGCCTCCATAGAATGTGGTCCTCCTTCCGGGCTCAAAGGCCGCGTTGCAACAACTCTATCGTGGTCTACCGTCCATCAAGTTCCCGCGCAAATCACTAGCACTCGTGAAGGAACTCAGGAACAAAGGCTTCACAGTAAAGTTTCAGTGCATTCCCTCCCACAGTGACATTGCTTGCAACGAAACAGTTGATGTCCTTGTATACGCATAGCTCCATCATCCTCGAAAAGTCAAGGGCCCAAAGTGTAATCAAGTTAAGTAATGTGACATTCGAAGTCACTTTGGGTCAATTTGGGTTTCATTACATATGCCATGCGTAACCAAGAGATTTAGTCGAGAGGAAGCCTCACTTTTATATTGAATAAGGACAGTATGTGCTAGTGCACCAGCATGGTTATTTAAGGCGGAGTGTATCAATTCTCCGAACTGTACGACATGCAACGAGACAGAAAACTTTGAACACTTTCTGTGGTCGTGCACAATATTCCAAGATGAAAGGGAGGCTCTCCTGGAAAATCTACAATAAAAGGACCTTCCGCATACGTGCCTGCAACGTCTTGTGTTTCCGGAAGGACCAGTTATAACTCGCAAAAAAACTTCACGTCTCCTTATCGCATTCATAAGAGAGGCTGGTCTCATGGACATGTGGTGAAACACCACAGTGATATTATAAGAGACGCTCGGGCGGACCACTCGCTGGCCTTGATCGCCAGGCTAAACCTGCCTGTTGCTACAACTCACCACCACCACCATCACATCAGTTGTTAGACCCCAGGCCCAGGTGACCTCGCCTCCGCTCCCCATTCGATTACACTCTCTTTCGTGCGAATAGTACAAGCCCTAATATGGGCTTGGATTAGTGCTATTCGTACTAAAGGGAGGGGAGGGGGGGGAGAGAAGATATGCAGACAATGATAAAATAACCGATGAGATACGATTTTGGGGAAAGGCAAGAGTGTAGAGTCAGATGGAAAGGGAGCTGGACGCAGCATAAAGGAAGAAAGTGGGCATAAGATACGACAACGCATGGCGCAGATGTCCTATCTTATATGTCTGTCTTCGTCTTTTTAGCGCTACTCAGTTTCCAGCTATGACTGACCATCTAGTGCAAGTATAGTCAGCAATATAGTCAGTCCAAGCTTAGTCAGCTCACGGAAAAGTGGGGACTGACGAAACTTACGGACCCCAGGTGTTCACTAAAGCTGTTTCAACTCCATCGTTCGCGAGAGAGAGAGAGAGAGAGAGAGAGAGAGAGAGAGAGAGAGAGGCAAAGGGAAGGAAAGACAAGTAGGCATATCGTTCACGAGTTATACTTCCTGAAGTGGTTGGCTCTTAGTCTGGCACTACTTCACTGACCCTTTGAGTCAAAGAACCTCTCACCGCATAATCCTCTCTTACATTTCGTGGTTTCCACGCGCTCACGCTTACGTTTACACTCCTTACTGACAGCCTCATCTCCTTCGCTCCCTATTTTGCATTTTCAAGTCACTCCCTGTGTCCACATTCTCACTCCCAAGTTCACCGATTCACTAATTCTCCCCGCACTTTTGCTCACGATTTCGCACTTCGGCTCGCTCAATCGCCCGTTCTCTCAATGCGCTGTTTGAGCAGACCAGAGTCTACGCTTCCCCGTTCGCCACCGCGGGCCGGAGTTTAATGAAGCCGCGTTCGGAGAAGGGAGAGGAGGCGTGCTCGGTTAACGAGCGGCCCTCGCCACGAGCCTTGCGGTCAGCGGCTGCGCTCAGGCCGAAAAGACAACACGCGTCGAAGAGCGTCGAGAGAAAGCTGGCGTGAGAGGAGAGTGGAGGCAACGGTGGGGCGGGGGGGGGAGGGGGCATAGGAAGAGGGGGTGGAGGGGAGTTGGAGGGTGAGTTGGAAGAGACGCGACGCTTGCGAAAAACTTCGGCGAGTGCTGCCGAGCTCGCGAATATAAAAGGCTAGCCCCGTCGCGGGAGGAGGGCTGCAGGGCGGTGTCGGTCGCGGGAGTGTCGGAGTCGTTGCAAATGACGCTGGGGCCACCTTAATGCGGGCTGATGCGCGCCTGATGCCGGGCTAGCGTGCGACTGTCGAGATAAGCCTCGGGTAGCCGGCGGCACGCAGCTCTCCGTGTGCCTCGTTCTGCGGCGTGCGCGGCGCACGCTTTTGTCGGCGGGCTGTTTGCGCTTCCAAGTTGACGCTGCCTTTGAATGAGGCGCGGGTTTAGAGGCCTTCTGTGTCCGTGTTCCTCTCTCTTTTTTTATACGTAATTCGTTATTTCGAGAGTTCGCTTTTCCCCCCCCTTGTCTGGAAGCGCGCCTGTGGAGGCTTTGATGGAAAACCTTTGTTAGCTCTCCCTCCCCGGCCCGGCAGCGCCCGTCATGTGTGAAGTTTGCAAACTTGGTTAGCATAGACAAGCGGGCCAAAATCGTCTGTGTTGAAAGAGTCCGCACTAGAGCGGTGAAAGGATGGAGGCGCGGCGACTGCTTCTTTTTTTTTGCGTGCATGTATTACTCCTGTTAGCGAGGCTATAAAAGAGGTTTTATAGATAAGCACACAGACGCGGATCCAGTTGAAGAATATTATACCCAAGTAAACAACCTTTGGCAAACGCATGGCAGCGTAATAAAATTTTGTCCTTTCACGGGCAAAATAACGGCTCTGTTTCACGCAAGTGATCCAGAGTCATAGAATTCGCTTTATAAAGCTTTGCTTCTTACTGTAGTGGCAACAGGTTTGCGCAGGTATATATGATACAAGAAGAAAGAACGCAGTTATAACTACGGAGATACAACGCATATTATCGATTCTAAGTGATGGGAAGCTTTCGCGAAGCGCCTAAAATGGAGTGCTATAAATATGCACATTTCATAGCTGCGTCTTTGGCGTAAAGGCAACTGGCATGCCACGCATGTGCTCTCCAACATCCATGCTATACAATGTGACGGCTCGTATGCTTTAACTTGTGTTTCTTCATTTCTTCTTATTTTCTTTATATGTACCGCCCTTTTCTTGGCCAATTCGTCCTTGTGAGTATGTGCCATGATGTGGAAATCATCATCACTATAATAATCAACGTGAGGCGATCATGTATAAGAGGCTAGTTGCTGTTGGGATAATAGAAGTGTCCGTGTGATCGACAATGTGCAATACATAAGAGAAGTGTTTAAAAAAATACGCCGAACTACCCGACCGGGTGGGCTTGCTGGATGACTAGTTGAACTTAAAGCAATTTTGGTGTAACCTTTATCTTTTGCATGCAGGTAGTATGATCGCTTGCTTTGTGAACTATTATGATGCTTGACAGCCAATATTACCAATTATTGCCTATAAAATGCAGCAGCAGGTAAAAAAGAGATGCCTAAAATTAATTGGCTAGAAATGCAGGATGTACCCATCTCAAAATGAATGTCGACGCTAACGCGATTAGCAATGAAGCAAAGTAGCGACACACCATATTGCCACCCCAGAGGCGCGTCACGTACGGGGCCTGTATGCAGCCAGGCTGCTCCTCTTTCGCGCTTTCCTCCGGGACACGCTGGGTCACTCAGCGGCTCTCCGATGCGAAGCCGCGCGTGGAACTTGTGTGAACATACGGTCAGAGAAATTTGTCTCACTGTATATGATGCGGGTTCCATTCCGCCCAAGCGCTGGGAAATCTTATATGACTTTTTTTGCCATATATTGATAAGTGCAACATTCCCAGGAACCCAAGCAGGCATCAAAGATATTCACTGGAGAGCGGTCCGTACCCGGTGACTCAGGTTGGCGTCGAACACGTTCGTTTAGGAGCTGAGAATACCCACTGGAACATGCCCCATGACCCAAGTTGGCGTCGAGGTGGTTCGCCGAAGAGTAGCACATAAGGAGTGACACATACCCAGTAACACAAGTTGGCGTGAAACGGGTTAACTGATGAGCGGCACGTACCCAGCATGACATACCCGGTGACCCAACGTGGTCCGGTGGTTGGCTTCGGACCCGGTTCTCTCAGCAGCCCGATGTTCTGCCCATTAGAACAAGGACTTCCCAGCGATCAAAGTTGGCGGAGAAACGGTTAGAGCTTCATATAGATAGTTAGGTAGGTAGCTAGATAGAGAGCACCCGAAACGTATTTAATATTTTAGTCAATGTTTAAATGCTATAGTCGTATCAAAAGATGATGGCCTAATGGTTACAGGATCGGGCTGTTGTGCTGGGAGACCGAGGTTTGATCTAATTCAATTTGTTGACATACTCAGTGACCCAAGTTGGCCCAACGGTTGGTTTAAAAGCCGATTCACTTAAACAAACAGCCCGATACCATCGACCCATTCGGTCATGGTCTACCTAGTGGCCAAAGCTCTGAGCTAGTAGGCAAGACAGCAGCCACGGCCAGGAAAGTCCGGGAGGGTTAGCAAAGCACACTGCGCTTCAGTAGGAAAAAGCCACCGACAGTTGCTGCGATGAAAGGCATAATGAACTCTTGCGGGAAGGGCCGACAGAATCAGCTGTAGACAAAATCGAAGAACAATGAAAAAAAAAAGCGAATTCAGCCAACATAGTGGCCCCACTGTACAACCTATCTCGTTATTTCTAGCAATGGAAAGCACATAAGCTCCCACGAAGGAAGTCTGACTGACATGTGAGCCACAACTCTAAGAACAATCAGTTGCATACGCACCTAACGCGTTTATGGAATGTGGCACTGACGTTATTCCAAGAGCCACGCACTTCACCCCCTACCCCCGCTCCCTCTTATAGATAACATGACCGTACATACCACTGATCCTGAGTTCAATCCACATGTTCAGAATTTTCGAACAGCGAAAGCAACAGAAAGCACGTTCTCCTCCTCTTGCAAAGTGAACAGTTGTGCGCAGAGCTGGCATTGCCTACTCAGCAAAGCGTACCGTATACCTCTTCTGTAGACGTGCATCATATAAGTGGTGGTTCTTGCAGTGCTGCAGTACCAGCTATGCCTCAAAATTATCTTCACATTGCCCTTTATTCGCTATAATGGCTGTGTTATACACTGAAAATGACAGAAAAACATGCAGTATATATATATATATATATATATATATATATATATATATATATATATATATATATATACTCCGCTCCTTTCGTTGCCTTACAGTAGGCGAGGGCAACAGGATTTGAAAAGATCGAGTCAAATATTTTTAGCACCTATAAACAACAGTACTTAAGCAGTGCTTCGACGCTGTTCAGTATATGGCCGAACAGCGCAGTTGCGTTCAAGTATCACCACTATACTTTAGGAGTTTCGTGCGGATGTGACACCCGACGGCAGAGAAACCATACATTTTGCTTGATGAATAGGCCATCGTCCAGCCACTTTATACCACGCCGGAGAGAATTGGCGCGAGCGATTCTGGAGTTTCTTCGCAACTTTCAGAGTCGCTCGCACCGTTCTGCAGGTACGGTATGGAGCGGTTCAATCATCGCCATGATATACGGCTGAGCCTTCTTTCACGCTCAGTGTGTCGCTTTTAAATTCAAAACAGCGAAACGCGATATTTCGCCGTCCTCCAGCCAGCTCTAAATCATACTACGCGTCGACGGTGCGCAGCTTCAGGAATTCGGTGTTATTGAGTGAATGTAAGAGCGTTTCGCCGCGTCAGGCAAAGTCGTGGATGGTAACCGGAGCGTCCCCGATTTCGGTTCCTGTATAAGGAAAAATGGGCGCACGCCAACGTGAAGACGCCGCAACTGCTAATGAGCCTTTCGCGTGACTGCAAATGGTGCTTGCGCGAACTTCTCCATGCGTTGTTCCCATGTGTCGCTCGATTATCATGTAAGAAGAAACTACGGGGAAGAGAGCTTGGAATCTGAAATGATGTTCCGGGTGTTGTGTTCCTGAGCTTCCGCTCACCGCTGGAACACTCGGGCTCCGCGCTGTGTTTTCGTGGTGCGAAAAAGAGAAAGAAGAAGGAAATGCTGGCGCCGCATAAGAGGAGCGACGATTAATCTACCATGGTGTAGCGCAAGTACATATGAAGGTAAACCTTGGACGAGGAATCAATCGAGAGAGTCATGAAGAGAAGCAGTTGACGATGAGTTCGCGTGCTGAGTTCAGAAACGTTCACGTTCATAAACTCAGTTCTGACAGAGGGGCCAGTCTAAAACACAACTTAACTCAGTGCGGCGGAAAAATGAGGAAAACTGCGTGAGAGCCTCATCGTTTACTCATCATTAGTATTGTAGTCTCTTCATACAAACGATAAACGTCAGCGTCTAAACACCTTGGTAGCGCCATGGGCTTTGTAGAGTTAGTTATTCAAAACAAATTAAGTGCGAATGCACACGCGAGACATACTATGATTCTTCGCACTGCAGGTGGTGCATCTACAATGGCGGTGGGTAACGAATACGCGTGTTCTCTTTCTTTTAGGCGATTAAGCGCGGAAAGACTCATTTTAGATTGGAAGTTACAAAACGAACACTGTGCGCGATTCTACGCATTGTTTGAGACAAACAACGTAGTAGCGCAATAAATGAGGATTTACGCACTTTAGTGGACCCGCCGGCGCCGTCGTTAGCGGCGCTGGCTAACACTTCTGTACGTTTTTATATACGTACAGAAGCACGCACGAAAGCGGACGGATGCACGTAGTTTCCTACTAAAGTTACTAGCGGGAAATGTGGCACTGCAGGCGTTCAAGCATATCGGAATGATGAGTAATGCATTTACATTTCTATAATTTGGAATAGCTTCGTAAAGAAGTAAAACTCAGCTTTTTATCGATGTTGTTCCTGGCTCAGGTGCGCTGCGTGTCGGCCGATCAACAGTTACGTGAGGCACTGTAGTGTTTTACGTTGATAGCTACTTATTCCTTGTATTTTATTAGGTGTAAAATCAGCGTTACAGAAGTATTACGGCAAGTTCGGAATGTGAAATGTACGACGCTCGACACTGTGCCTGCATGTAACCTCTATCCTAAAACATATGCTGTGCGTGTGGCAGTTATGGGTTATGATGCGGTATATGTCATTCTCTATTACAAAAAATAACAAGAATAAATAAAAAAAAACCCTGAGGAACGCGAACTTCGAGTTCACGCACTTTTAGACGAAGCTGTGGACTTCTAAGAACTTCTTTGTGAGCATCAAAAACCGAGGTCGTTGATACAAGTAGCTGTGACGACACTGCCATGCTGGAGTTCCGCGCAGCGTTGTCGTACTCAGACTCCGTATGCAGCACGAAAGAGCAGGCCTCGATGGTCGAATAAACGGCCCGGTAAAGACGAGAAGAGACGTGAAAGTCAGATGCGAGTGGGGGGACGAACGAGGAGGCCGCGCAATGCTGACCGGTGATCGGAAGTCATCACGTGTGGTACACTTGCTTTTGAAGTGCTGTTCCTACGGAGAAAACCACCGCCAGGTGATCCGCAGCCGAGATGCCCCGATGTTCTCACGCGCACCACCTGGCTCGAGCGCTCGAACTACGCGAGAAGTTCCCGAAATTCGCAAAGAAAACTGCACATCAGAAAAAAATTCACCGGCGATTACGATACTTCCTAATGCCAAATTGGAGCGCAGCTCTATACGTCTGCTCATTTCGCGATATGTTGGCTGGCGCAGACAATCTGTCTCGTACGGCACGCTGAAAATGGAACGAAGTGTGGTGCGACTTCCTCTCTAATCGGGAGATCGCGAGAGGCAGCGCGTGGCTTACGCATTGGCGCGATTCACAGCAGCCACCGCAGACAGACTTCCGCTCATGCAGCGCTTTGTTTTCATATATGGTATCGGTGGCGCTATCGGTGAACAGACGGAGCGCGCTACTCTGGCGCCATGTCGTAGCCATCATCGCTGCACAGCCCGTTTTGCACGGCACTACATTTTTCGCGCTGTCGACGTACCCTGCTCCTCCGCTTTACTCCTCGCGCTCTCTGCACTATCACCGTCTTTCATCCCCCGCAGCGTTTCACGCTCGCTCTTTCACCCTTCGCGGTGCTGTTTCGCTCGATCACGAAGGACACCGATGCTCGCCACAGGAACGGGCGCCTAAGAGCCACGCTCTAAACGAGTTGTGCCTAAAAGTTGCGCCTAAGAGCTGCTCTCTTATATGCTCAAACATAGTTTGGGCGTGGAAGCGCATTGTAAGGGAAGGAAAGTTTGCATTTGCCACAAAACACCTTCGTGAAAGCTGACTTGTCCAAAATAAGAAGCCTTGTTGGAAGAAGTCAGCTCTTAGGATATCAAACGGAATGCAACGAACTGCTCTCATCCGTTTGTTCTGTGTGAGGGCAGAATAAATCATTGTCCAAGAACAGCAAGAGATGTGACGACATGACATGGGCTCGCATGATTATATATCTATAGTGCGTGGTGAGGTCTCAGGGAGAATCCTTTCAGCGCACGCACTAGGATAATGCCTGCAGACGTGACCGATGAGGTGGCTATTTGTGATGGGTGATCGCGTCCTCTGAAAAAGGGAGAGCAGGAGACTGCCATATGAGAAATGGCTTGTCTTTTTTTCTTTTTTTGTTTAAGCCAGTGTGATAGTGTACAAATAAATAAAAAATATAAGTACAAAGAGAATATATCAAATGACACCACGGGCAATTTTCCTTTGTTTTTTGTTTTGAACCCACATGCTGATTTTGACAAAAGTTTCAAGACCTAAACTTCCTGTTTCAAGACATGTGTATGTCCTGAAACAGGAACATCACACAACTTACATTAGCTCAGGAAATGCGAAAATATTCTAAATGTTGGTTGCTTTCACTCGTTTATATTTCTGTGATCAAACGAGTATAGTAAAAATATTCGTATACCATGCAAACAGTGTTGCATGCTCAATACGTATACGGCGTTTGCCACCAACAAGACTCAGGCGACCTGCTGCTTACATGTTTTCAGAGGTTTGTTGATAACATTCCTTTTTACTAAAAAAATGTTAACAGCTCGCATAAATTATTTTGTCTTGTTCGCGTATCTTGTATGGAGCTGTTAAAGTCTGCAGTGAAAGAAAAATCCATTAATAAAATATGCGATTAAGAAAGTGCGGTCAAGACAAAGTGTTTTTTTCCGGACGGTGGACTTATAAACGTGTAAAGTTATGGATATTATCGCAGACGGTCACGCAATAGTATATAATAGAAAGTAGAAAGCGACAAATGAACATAGAAGGGTTACCAAGTAAGGCTACTAAACAAGAAACCTAGTTATACCACTGCACAGCGGCCGCCTAATCTACTTGAACAAATTGCTCAGTCAACGAGTTTTACGTTAACACGACAATGATGTAATGGAATGAAGCTTACAGGGGATTTTCGAGAGCGGACAATAGAAAATGCTTTTAAAGACGACATAACGGATACGGCGAGGGCACCAGTTGAACAACAATGGCGGAAATTTAGGCACTGTAATCAATCTCTCAATATACAAAAGTGCGTCAGTTAGGTTTCTAATGAGGACGTTCACAATGCCTAATGGAAATCAAAGCTTGTTCCCCATTAGGCGTCGCCAGAACCAATCTTTAGATTCCCGATAACGGGATGGCCATTAGGTGCTGGGCCTCAATTAATTACGGCTGATTTAGCATTTGAATGCCGAAGCTGAGTGGGCAAAAAAATTAATGCCCAGAGGAGACACTGTTTGCTGACGCGACTCTCAGCTTGCCGCAACTAACGCTATCCGACAGCCATCATTTTGACTTCGCGGCGACATTTGCTGTGGCCATCTGGCAAAGCGCCGCCACCCAGTGATAAAAGCCGCCCGTCGAAACGCACCGAAATGCTGATATCTCGGTAATGATTCAACAGCGTGAGGTTGGAAACGCATCCGGCGATAGACAACGACTATTATGCGCCACTGCGATCACTTTGAATGCGTGCCGTCGCGATGAGTCAAACCTTGCAACGACTACTTTCTTGTTCATCGTTATTTTAAAACTTTGCACCTGAGCGTTTTAAGGCTTCATCATAGTGTTTCTTGTACTACTTATGTATGACGGCTATTGCATTTTTCTAGGAGCTAAGACATGTGCATATATCGTCGCTCTTTCTACAGTTGCCCGCTTGAGATTTCACTGCCGTGCTTACTTCGTAAGCTAGCGAATTATTTGAAAGTGCTAGTCTATTAAGTGGGTCTAGTGCGCTCACATAAATGATGCCTAATTTGCTGCTTTGACGACAACAGCCGTGTGGTACATATGCTATGGATACATTATTGCAGTCTGCTTGATGTAGGATAGAAGGATATACATGACCAGATGAAGGTGCGTACTCGGGTTAGACAAGATTGCGATTTGTTGCTATTCGCTGACGGCTGCTATTGGCCAATAGCCAACATCAATCGAGAAGGGTGTTTGGATCAGTGTGCTCCTTCCTACTATTACTGTGCATATTTATTGAAGAAGCTTAGCAAACAGGCTGAAGTAACCGAAAAATATGCTTTCGAATTATGATAGTAAGTACGTTCTTCCGGAAGAAGCCGACTATCGTCTGCTCACGCTCGGCGGCGACCGCACTGCATATCGGTGCCGTTGCCGTCGGGCCTCGCTAATTTCGACTAGTTTTGAACTCCGAAATAGTCTCTAACCATGCGAAACTTAAAGTAAGGCCACACGCACGCTTTACAGCGCGCGCTCATTCTTGGCCGCTCCTGGTTAGACGCCTGGGCAGACTTCGCTTCCAAAATGAGGTTTTAATGGAGCTTGGAAAACGCGCAAGCTGGATGTGGCTACAATCCGTCGGTCAAGCTGGAGCGGGACAAAGCCTACGTGGTACGGCCAGACTGGAGCATATGAGCGCGAGCACGCATCTAAGCCTTAAAAAAAAATTATGGGGTTTTACGCGCCAAAACCACTTTCTGATTATGAGGCACGCCGTAGTGGAGGACTCCGGAGATTTAGACCACCCGGGGTTCTTTAACGCTCACCTAAATCTAAGTACACGGGTGTTTTCGCATTTCGCCCCCATCGAAATGCGGCCGCCGTGGCAGGGATTCGATCCCGCGACCTCGTGCTCAGCAGCCTAACACCATAGCCACTGAGCAACCGCGGCGGGTCATCTAAGCCATGTCGTGCACAAAGCAGACGCTGTGCACACGCACTACAGTTGCACGCATCCCCAGTTTGCCAAGTAGCGCAGATACTACGGACGCCGCGGGGCGCCTCGACGAGTCCGCTGGTGAAGCGCACTGCGGATCGCTGAAGACAGCCGCGTCTGGCTTACGTTTGGCGCGTCGTAGGCGCCGAAATCTGAAGTGATGGCTTCAACGGGAAGATCGAAAAATCAGAGTTGAACTGTGCGCCACGGAGACTTTCAGTAGGCGGCGCGTTGTGGACACGCCCCGCTCCGCCGCAGCCTTTGTAGTATAAGGCATTAAAGAAGGAGCGGAAGCACCGCGAAGGTCGGTTTTGATTGCAGATAACCTATCCCCCCCCCCCTTTCTGCTGAACAAATTGAAGTACTTTTTGAGGCAACGTATTTCCGGAATAGCCTGTTCTAACCCCCAATGCAATTTTCTACTTCGATAAAACACTATTTAGAGCGTCTTTAAAGAACTCTCGGTAATCAAATTTAATCCGCAGTCCCTTACTACGGCGTACCTCATAATCATATTGTGGTTTTGGCATGTGGAACCCCTGAATTTACTCAATCAATCACTCATTTATGAGATTTTATAATTCGATATTTATCTATCGACATATCCAGCGGAAGTTCTTTTCCAATCTCATGATCACCTTTTAGTTATTATTGCCAACTGCTGCTGTCTAGTACTGCTGTGGGCGAGTCGTTGCCTATGGCCAAAGGAAACACAACAGCACAATGTTACTTTTTGCTAGTCGCTTTTAAACACGCCGCATATACATTACAGCTACCGCTACATAACATATCGTGCAACTATTGCTATAGAGTACCCTACTCACTGTCCCTGCCAATCGGTGCGCCGTGTTTTCTTTCAGCTGGAACAAATTGCAAATAAAATAAAAAATCGCTAAGGTCACTTGAGCCCGTAGAGGACTGCTCAGGGGGGTTATCAGAAGAAGTGGACATAACGTGCACAACGAACTTCCACGTTCAGTTACAAGATGAAGAAACGTTCGATAAATACATTTTAATGGCTTCACTTTAGGGCAGATGTTGAAATTGCAAAATTAAAGCTGAGCAGCAGTAGAATAATACCTGCTTATCAGTAATATTAGGACTAGCGCGACCTTTTCGAGATATCTGTCGTCGAAGTATGTTACGGAACATATTGGTGTTACAGTACATAGTTTTCTGAAAGCTGCGTCCAGTAGCTTGGCACAATAATTGCAATGCTAAGATTCCAGTGACGAATATCACGAAATTGGTGCAAGTTTCGAAATTTCTGCTCAGCGAATGCGGCTTCATATGTGAGGGGCTTCGTTCCTGCGGTTTCAACATGTGCCCTAATATAAATACTCAGAAGACAATGAGTAAATTTCTAATTATATTTAGCTTTAGTTAGCAGTAAGCTGCACTGTTAGTTAGTAGTAAGCGTGCACTGGTATAAGATCGGCCAACCTGCAACTTTAGTTACATTGCCTAGCTCAGGGATCGACACGCGTTACAAATTTGAATACAACGCCAACCGACCATTATTGATCGCATTAAGCATTTGAAATTCCTGAAAAAAAAACACTGGGGCTTGGTGAGAAAATAACAAAAACCAAAAATAAAGACATACGCGTAAAAAAATTTTTTTTAGTTGTTTTATGCCTGGGTTGCTAGGAAACCTTTGTATAACTTACTTCAAAAATAAATACAACTGAATGCCTGAGAACGTCGAACGATATACTCGAACGGCACATCCAGCATAATGAATCCCCCTCTGCTGACCTTTTATGGAATGTTTGGACCTGCATATTTTTTTGTAGATGTGCTCTCTGAACTCTTCCTTTTCCCACGTCACGTTCGCCGCTATTACCTTCATTAATTAGGGAAACTCTGGGTCGCGGCAGCTGCGGAGAGTTCACTGCATTGAGAGTATTCACTGGCGCATATTCACGGGCGCTTAATCCGCCGCGCTGGGATACGCAATCAGTTGGCACTACTGGTGGCTGGCGGTCTGGCGTCGCTGCGCCCCTTGCCAAAATCTGAGCGCGTGGAGGCTTTAATGTTGAGCCTGTGCCGTGGTGGGGGCTCGGTGGATGTTTTGCAGCCCGATCGATGACGGAAAAGCGGTGTACTCTGCGCAGAGCACAGGTGGGTGCCTCAAGGGAATCGGGCAACCGTGCGGGTGGATCGCATAAAAAGGCACTCCGGCCGCGAGACGCCCCCGCTAGACTCCCACGCTAGACGCTCGCCCACGTAGGAACCGAAAGAAGAAAAAAAAGCAGCCGGTAAGTCCTGTCTGGCCTGTGGTACACCGGAGAAAAGCAGACCCACAGGCTGTTAGTGGCTCTAGATATAAAAAAACTAATAATAATAAATAAAGGTACATAGCAAGGATGCGAATGAAACTCTCAGCGCTCTGCTTCGTTCGCAGCCTGGTGAGTTTTGCGCACGATGGATTACGGCGGAAGGAAACTGCATTCGGGCTTCTTTGCAAGAGTAAACAAGAGCGGCTGTGCTTTTATAAAGAACTAATTGCATCCTCTTTGTCGTTGAGAGTAGGCTTTGCAATGTTCAAGTCGATTTTTGCTTGCAAACAGTTTTGTAGAAGAATAACGAGTGATTGGCATCAGCGCGAGTGTTTCCTGCTCGTTGGACCTGCGTGATGCTTGAGTGAGATTTGTCCTTACGCTTGACGCCTTTCTCCTCCGATAAGCAATAGGCAAGGGTAAGGAATGAGAGAGCCGTGAGAATGGCGGGGATTGTTTTATAGAACGCTAGAAAACACATGTGGTTCCGCAATGAAATGTTAGAAGCATAAGGCGTCACAAGAAGCCTTGCATGGTCTCGAGCGAGAAAAGTCAGGGTAATGTGGTTCCGAAACGATCACACTATTCCGGCGTGGTTTGTCTTGCACCACTCTCGCGTATAGGAGCGCCCCCTGACAAGAGCGGGGAAGCACTGCAGAGCAAACTTGCTGGGTGTCATTTCCAGGTTATAAACAGAGGGAATACTATGTGCCTTGATTGACTTTCGGTCAAGCCTCCAATTGAAGCCCTTCGCTGAAGCGACGGTAAACAACCTCGCAGGTGCGCGAAGTTAGAGAAAATGTTTTCAACAAGAACAATGTTGCTGACCCAGCGGGGATAGAGATGCTTCAAGGTGGACATATGGTGGGCATACGGGTTTCAATGTGGTGAACAGCAGACTAGTTTCATCTGTTCTTTAAAATGGCTAAGGCATGAGAACAATCATTTTTCAGCAATAATTTGATACTGGTTCCATTCCACATGACTGGCGATTTGGGAAGGTCATACCAGTTTTCAAGAAAGGTGACCGATCATCCCCAAGTAACTACCGGCCCATTTCGCTAACTAGCGTATATAAGCTCTAGGATCACGGAACTTGTCATTTACTCTAATGTCGCGACATTTCTAACATCCGTCAACTACTTTCATCCCAGTCAGCACGGATTCCGGAAAGGCCACTCGTGTGAAACACAAATAGCTTTGTCCCTGCATGACATTCATTACAATCATGACAGCAATATCCCAACAGATCCACTGTTCCTAGACTACGAGAAATAATTCGAGAAAGTACTCCCATTCCCGTCTTTCAGTCAAACTGTCTCTTTTAAACCTTCATCCGCATGTCCTTAACTGGATCCGGAACTTTTTAACCGACCGCATGCAATTTGTTTACGCTAAGGGTTCTCGTCTTCTTACTCATATGTTCTTTCAGGAGTACTATAGGCACAGTTTCTGGCCCTTTGCTCTTTCTAATATACATTAACGACTTGCCTTCCCTAGTAACATTTACTATCCGCCTTTTCGCTCACGACTGCGTAATCTACTGCCCTATAACTAACACTGATGGTTCTTGTGTCCTCAAAAATGATCTGAATAACATTCAGAAATGGTGCGCTACTTGGGTAATGTCCCTGAGTACTGCTACTAATTTCTTTTCACCGCTGCCGAAATTATACTCTACCAACATATAAAATTCAGGATACCACCATTATTTTCACTAGCTCCGTTAAATACATTGGCGTTTACATCACTAGTGATTTATTATTGTCTTACCACCTTAACCGCATAATAAGTTCCTCTAATCGAACAATTGTGTATCTTCGCCGTAACCTGCGCATGACACCTTGTTCCTTATAATTACTAACTTACAAAACACTTGTACGATCTAAACATGAATACGCTCGCGTAGTCTTTGATGCACATCAGTCTAACCTTATTTCCGCTCTCGAATCAGTTTAAAATGATGGTACGCGTTTCATTCGTTCAAAATACTCACGATACTCAGGTATATCTGCTCTAAAGATTCAGTTACAACTGCATTCTCTCGCTTCCCGTCACCGTATTTCACGCCTCTGCCTTTATCACAAATTTTTCCATTCTTCACCCCGAGACAGCCAGCTCATGACCCAACGAGCGCGCCGAATACCACGCACAGGCCATCCCAACAGCGTCATCCTGCATCGGGCCCGCATTACTGCGTTCCAGAAGTAATTTTTTGTGCGCACAGCTCACGACTGGAGTGACCTTCCCTGCAGCCAAGCTTTTATCCCTGATCCCGCCGATTTCAAGAATGCAATCGAAGAAGCTATGTGCTTTTCATAATTCTACGCAACATAATCCGCCATTCATGCGCCCACCACTCATGCAATGTCCCGTCTGGGGACCACTTGAGGTTCATATCAAATAAACGAGTTTGTGAAACAGCACAAATCATTTGTGTGCATCTAATGTGGTCACTGCTCCAGGGCAACCGCAACTAGGAAGACAGCCTCAATTGCTTATACACGACGGGTGAGCGAGTCAATTTCAAAGATTTTCAAAGATTATGAAGTGCAAATCTGCCACATCCCTAGAGGCAAACTAAACCAGCAAATAGTCAGATTGAAGGACCACCTCCCAAAAGGAAATTACCCTGGCATCGTCTGCAAGATTACTTACCAAGCCTGCCAGGCGTTCTATATAAGCGAATCTTGGAACTTAGAAAGAGCTGGTTCAGCCGTGCTAGTTCTTCGAGAACTTTGGTGCCTTTTCCAGTAAAATGTTTGCAATCCGCGAGTTTATTACGTCCATTGGTACGCCTTGCTTAAAAATGAAATATTAAACCTCTGGCGCTCCACCAGAGACGACATATCGAACGTTTCTTGTGGCCAAAGGTAAACGAGAATTGAAAGCATCGTTATCGGAACCGAAACCAAAACAGAGCTAGACCATGCGTCTAAAACCTCGGAAGAAAAGACTAGCGGCTTGACCAGCCGCTCAGGGCGCTGGAGGCAGTGCAGTAGCTCGGCCGCAGGACCCTCCGGAAGTGTCCGCTCTCTACCTTTATCTTTCTCTATGCTATAGTGGCTGAGCCACCGTGGTTGGACCTCAAAACTTCACGCCCTCACTCAACGTTGGATTGATGTATCAGTTAGGTGTGTAATCACCAACAATCGACTCCCGTGTTCTTTACAAGCCATTGTTAGAAATACCTGCTTCAAGTCGTCGTTTGTCTCTCCCTGTCAGACCCAACGTGCTGGGCACTGATGGGCAGTCCTGACGGCAGTCCTATTCGCCACAGCTGTGTGTCAGCTCGTTATCCGGATTTAGGTGAAGTCGTTCGGCCGAGACCTCGCCGCATACCCCACACGTTCAACCAAAGGTCCATGAAGCGCTCGCTTATTTCTGTGGCAAAGCCACAACCACCTGTCAATAAAACGCTTTCGATGACTGATTACTGAGCATCTGCAAGTCTGCTTCTTGCACGCTATCTTTCGCAACACCCGCTGCGGTTGCTTAGTGGCTATGGTGTTACGCTGCTAAGCATGAGGTTGCGGGATGGAATCCCGGCCACATTGGCCGTATTTCGATGGGGGCGAAATGCGCAGACACCCGTGTACTTAGAGTTAGGCTCACGTTAAAGAACCTCAGGTGGTCCGGAGTTCCCCACTACGGCGTGCCCCATAATCAGAAAGTTGTTTTGGCACGTAAAACTCCATAATTTAATTTTTTTATTTTGAGCAACGTTAGCTTGTCTGTCAGCCTGCTTTTGCAGCTTTTCCATGCCTATATCTTTCTTAAACGTTAAATGCTTGAAACACCCCTAGCTTTAATAAATAACTTTAACGCTGGCGAATGCCTGTCTCCCTTTCTTTGCAAAAATAACTCACACCCAAGGCTACAGATCATGTTTTTAAAAGAAAATTTGCTTGTTCAAACAACTTGCTTCCCAGAAGAGTTATTGCAGAAAGAGAATGTTTGAAATTTAACGAGGAGTTCGCAAAGAGAGGAGGCTGCGCACAGCTGAAGGTGGTTATCTTTGGGAACCGCGGCACACATAATAATTTAAATATATAGTAATTGATAGATGACATTATTCACACCTTAGCTTCTTAATTGTTCTGCTTAGAGAAAATAGATAGCGAGAGAAAGCGACAAGTATCCTCCACGGAGAAGAAAGAAAAAGAAAAGGTTGAGAAGTCCTTTTGAGGAGGGAAGCCTCTGGCCTGCTCTACCAAGTATAGAGAAAGGAGACGAGAAAGAAATGTAAACGAGCGGTTGAAGATGATGGTGATCAGTACAGAGAGCTTTGTGCACCACCAGCTCAACTCAGAGAGGGTCGGGGATTAGAAAGCGGTACTACAGGCTACAGTCAAAGTCGTTGTAACGAAAAAACATAAGTAGTATTCTTGCTGCGCATCGCACACTCGAACTGCCTGTCCAGTTTACAAGAACCTTCCCTCATAGGAAGCTGTCCTCAAAGCAAGAAAATGTCTGACAAAGCAATTGGCATTGTCAGTCGCACTCAGGATCCTAGCAAAAAAAGAAAAAAGAAAAACGAAGTGGCTTTTTAGAGCCCTCCATGCCTCGCAGTTAGCGTTATTTTCTCGGCATATCTTGGGCGGCTGTTGCCAAGTGAACCCAACAAGCAGCCTCAATCTGGAGTAATGTCTCACGACGTCATCTCATTCTTCGCGGAAGCTTGAGTCATAGGTCTGTATCTAGTCTAGACAGGCAATCTTGATGGTAGTTTGGACAAGCCTGCAGTGCAACATGCAGGCGCTTCGGATTAGAGAAAATAGCCGTGTCGTGAAATCAGTGCCTGCAGAACGGTACACTTAATACAAGTTTTGCTTCTGGGTGTGCCCAACCTTTGCTCCGAAATACAACAGTACCTAGTGATCAAATCATAAGCTATGTCCGGATCCTAGTGAATTGGTTTTGTGTGCAACGTGGCACTTTCAATCACGAGTTGTTCATTCGGTTCTTTTCCCATTGGTGAGCAGTTGTTTGTAACTCGGATTTTCAAACTCAAACAATTGTCCAGCGGCATGGCATATTGGAGCTCATTGGTCTTAGTTCTTCCCGAGTCGCAGCTAATTCAGCTGAAGTTGTATACGTCTTGTATGCAATCCTCAGATGTAGCAGAAGCCCGAGTTGTTTAACCGTCCACAAACACGGGAAAAGTGTAATCGTATTTCTCACAGTTCTAAGATAGTGTTAGCTGTCTTAGGCACGGCGTTAGGGTGCTTGATTTTTTTTCCCTATCCTAGGAAGATGTAACATGCGCTAAAGCCATCCCCAGCAGTGGATATTTATGGATTCTTAAGGGCTGGTGTGAACAACATAGCGAGCGTGAAGTCTCGTGCCAGTACGCGAAGTACCCTAGTAGCATTTAGGTGTGCTAGCGGTATCAATAACAGTGAATTTATAGACCTTTGCATTCGACCAGGACTGCGCCGGCGCGATGCTTTTCTGTTTTGTCGGTTATGGCTAAGGCCTCACTCATACAGACGTCAAATGTTTCGTCACGTAGCCGCCAAGTGTGTGTGTATATATATATATATATATATATATATATATATATATATATATATATATATATATATATATATATATATATATATATATATATATATATATATATATATATGCACGACGGCAAAGTGTACAAATAAGCGATGGTGGTGGTGACGCCGACCACAGCGCGGTTTTGTACAGTGTTGACTGAACGGTCCCAAGTCCGCCTAAACATAATGAAATATAATCTAAATTATGCATTGCATCTGTTAAATAACTTTATTTTGGTGTAATGTTCACATAAACTAAGAATAAAGTGTTTAATAGTACATTACCAACACTCTCCAACGCCAACCATACGCGGTGACGGTGAGATTTGCGCAACCTATCCGCTAAACCGCTGTTGTTGCCAGCTGCAGCTTTGTAAAATGGCTGTATTTGGCGACGGCTTCTTAATTTCTGATTGGTCCATTTTGTAGGGGCGAGGCTTGTCACCGTGCTGGGGAGTGAAACGTAGAGCCCCGCTTTACGTCGCCGGCGACCCGTTTCTGAAAAGAAAATGATTCGGAAACCATCTCCTGACGAAAACCGGTGCCGTGGCGGTGACAAGACGGAACGTTTGACGGCTGTGTGAATGAGACCTTAGAGTATAGCATTAAAAGAATATTTTGCCTTCCATGTTTGAATGGGTGACAGCACTGCCTGTGATGACTGTGGTCTGGAACAGACACTTGAAGATATTTTGCGCCACTGTCCCTCGATATAATGTGCAGAAACAAACGCTCGTGACTGCACTAGCTTGTACCAATGACAGAGTGTAGCCAGAACAAGACGAATGGAATAGCGACCTCACAAG
This sequence comes from Dermacentor albipictus, assembly GCF_038994185.2. Taxonomy (NCBI): domain Eukaryota; kingdom Metazoa; phylum Arthropoda; class Arachnida; order Ixodida; family Ixodidae; genus Dermacentor; species Dermacentor albipictus. Next base: position 79,798,170 of record NC_091824.1, read on the forward strand.
CCGTCGCAGCAGAGGGCTACGAATGCACTGCGGCCGTTCCTACGGACAAAAAACCTGCACAAACGACTCTAGCACTGATGGTGCTTTTCCGCCACATCTGGGCCTTGCGTCAGTAAACCCAATTAATCATCATCGCTATAGCACTGACAACTGGTAGCTGTTATCCTGTGCTGTGAACAGCCGTGATAGTGTGTCATGCGTTCTGTTTCTCTCTTTATTTCCTGCTTATCTTTTAACGTCCCCCTCTCTCCTCCATGTAGGGTAGCAAACCAGCTTTTCTTCTATTTAACCGCACTGCCTTTCTTTTCCTGCCTTCCACACCTGGCACTCGCGCCAATAAATCCCATTCATCATCATCACTTTATGAATGACAAGTGTTAGTTGGTATCTTGCTTTGTGAGCACCAGTGATAGTGTGTCATGTGCTCTGTTTCTCTCTCTTTATTTACTCCTTATCTTTCTAACCTCACTGCCTTTCCTTTCTTTCGTTTCTCTCTCTCCTAGGAGTTCGTACTTAAATGGTGTTCTGATATGATAGCCCTTGAGAAACCAGAGCCCATCTCTGCCCGTGGAAGCTGAGGCCAATGGTGAGTGTAATGCCCCCTGGAGCGTAGCCATAAGTGAGCGCGGAGCAGTTGTAGAGAAGGGAAGCTTCGAACTGCACAAGTAAAACCTTCTAGATTATAGTTGGTAAAGCGTTCTTTTTCTGTTAGACAAGTATGCTTGTGTGCAAAGCCAACTTTCTGAAAGCAGACATAAACAGTCGGAAGCAAAACTGGGTTTATGCGACATAGCTGATATCAACGCACATGGAAAAGAGCAACGCACAGCTGCGCAACGCAGTTAAACTGAGGTGAATATGCGTGTTTTATTATGTTTCTGTTTCCTTGAATGCGAAAAGCTGCAACCAAAGAATGAATGAATGAATGAATGAATGAATGAATGAATGAATGAATGAATGAATGAATGAATGAATAGATAGATAGATAGATAGATAGATAGATAGATAGATAGATAGATAGATAGATAGATAGATAGATAGATAGATAGATAGATAGATAGATAGATAGATAGATAGATAAGTGACAGGTGTCACCTTGAGATAAAAGAAAATTTAACCCCGACAATCATATGCATAACAATTCCGACGTTAAGTTAGCGTGCCATCGCCCTGCATCGCCGCGAGCATTTTACGCAATGTCATAAATACGTTAGAAATAGGTTCCAGGAAACTGCATTTTAAGACTCACGCTATCTCGCTTTTGACAAGTAGAAGCGAAAATACGCAGCGCAGCCCGAAAGTCCTGAGAGAACTCGATAGACATCTCATAATTACCGGATGGAGATTCTGAGGTATATACGGTGTAACGACCAGATAACAGACAAGAAATATTCGGAAAGTTTTTATTGTACATAAACAGGTGTATAATTTTGGCTCCTTATATAAGTAGTTTTGCAGAACTACTTGACTGACACGACACTGAAAGAATCACTTATGAAAGCATTTCGAACACTCTCCTTTTATATCACAAAGTTTGAATTTGTGGTGAACAGAGCAAAATTATTGCCCACATTCTTAGAATGTAATCTACTCGGTGAATTATAGCACAAGATATGTCGCCATGCGCAGTGCACCAAGCTATTATACTTAATTCGCAAACTTTGTAATTTAGCCTGTAGGTAGCTGGCTATGATGTCAGACTACAGTTCTGAAAAATATTTTCTCAAAGGCCTCGATTATAAATTCTAATTGTGAGAACTTCGTCTGGGAGGCGTATTTTGTAAACTTTACTTGAAGGAAAGAAATGAGTTTTTGACAACACCGTGGTGCACGGACGCGTCAATAATATTCTATTAGGTCCTCGTTGAGACCTGGCAATAACATGCAAATGTCAGTTTAGTCAGAAAAAGGAAGATAACAAAAGGAAAACAACACGGTTCATGGCTGCGCTGTTCTTAAATGTTTTGTGCGGTAGCGAGTAATAAGACGCTTTAATATAACATAACGGAGGAGAGGGAAGCTTTCATTGAGCTGCGTATTACATTTGCCATTTTAATCTCACCGATTTTGTCTCCAAGGGGACAGCGTGAAATTGACCACTACATTTTGGAGGAATGCAACGCAGCACGAGAAAAGAAGGGCCCGCGCCTTGCCGTTGTTCGAGAAGGATCTATACTTTACTTGTATGTTTCATGCGCAACTCGTTCGCAAGTTTGGCCTTGAATTCCAAATAACGTTTTACTGGCGACGCCTGAACAGATTTGCTCATATATATAAAAAATAAAACTCTCAGCTAATAATTATTACACCTGTAGAAACAAGACAATTGCTCCAAAATATTGTCCTGAGAGGTACTATTAAAGGAAAAAAGATATTTTACATGAGCTGTTGAACGGAACCCTATAATTACTCAGTTATTGCCGCGATTATACGCGAAGAAGGTTAAAAATGTTGCCGGGAGTGCTCTTATGACGCACATGAAGTAATTTACGAACAAATAATATTTTTTATGCGAAGCATATTACGAGGGCTCAACCCAGCTCCTCAGGCGCGGCGGTGACCATGAAATCACGTGACACCGTGACGTCACGACAGAGGAGAAGTGGCTTTGGCTCAACTCTTGCAAGACGGGCTGGGTGGGAATCGAACCAGGGTCTCCGGAGTGTGGGACGGAGACGCTACCACTGAGCCACGAGTAAAACGCTTCAAAGCGGTACAAAAGCGCCTCTAGTGAATGCGGTGTTGCCTTAGAAACGCGCTGTTTCTAAGGCGTGCGTCTCTTGCTCAGGCGCACATTTCGTTGCCGCGCCGAACGCTGCTTTGCTCGACGCTCACCGCGTCCAATGCGGGACGCGTAGTCGCTGCCCTGTAGCCCATTGTCTTACACCCCTTGGCGGGTCGACGGGAACGCTGTCGCGTTCCACTCTTGAAGGCGAAGAAGTAATGCATGAGTTGTTTCTTCGTCTAGCCGAACCAAATATAGCCAAGCAACAGCAGTTCACCAGGCTAAACAGTGGTTCAACAACTAAAATAAAGGCTAGTATGCTTCGCATCCTGGGCTTAACCTTACCTAAGCCACAGCCATTTTTTTAAGAAAAGGAAGGTATTTGTTGTTCTTCAGCTTGTTCATTTTGCAGAAACAACTTGTTTCTGCAAAATTTAACAGCTTTTTCGCGACCTACAAAACGCCGCGACGCGGTCGAGCGTGGTTTAAGCCACGCTCGTATGATTGATGAGGCGACTCTCGCATTGGGGTCATTAATTTTTCACTCAAGAAGAAGGATCTCGACTTCCGCCATCAGCGGGCCATCGCGCAGCTGTCGACTTCTGCTCGAAAATTGTCGGGCTCGAAAGAACAGCGACACGAAAAACAAAGTTTAATCGTTCATGCACCGCCCGCGTGTCCTCGCTGCAATTGCCGTATTCGTTGAACAACAGTTCCGCGATGTTCGTTTGCACGTCCTACTTGTTTCTTTTTTTTTACTTCGAAAAAGTTCCTTTCTCTCTCTTTCTGTTGTTGTCTTCTGAGCAGGATTCTGCGGATAGAAACGGGAATGGTTGCTTTGCTTTCCTCCCGCATTTTCTCTTTTGTTGCCGGAACGGACGCTGTCCAGACTCCCATCACACGAATTACGCTGCTCCCGTCCGCGGCAAATGCTAGCACCACGGGAATGTGTCGTCGACGCCGGACTCGTGTTGTGGGATGATGTTCGAAAACCCAATTTGTCTCCCTGAGAAGCAACCCCCTCCCCTCCTCCCTTCTATTCCCGTCCCGTCCCCTCCCCATTCCCGCACACACATACAGAGTCTTTCTGACTCGAAAAGAGGGTTTCATCGTCACTCTTAACGTTGTACGCTCACTACAGCGGGAAAGGAGGGTGCTCCGCGGTCACGTCAGCGTGAGACGCTTTTCAGATCTCACCAGGCTGCCATGCCGTTTGCAATCACGCGATGGTCTTAGCATCGGGTTCTCGGGACAGATCCACGAAACAGCTACAACCTACAATGCTTGCCGCGTCTCTTTATAAGAAAGAAATAATAATAAAAGAAATGAATAAAGAGGCACCGCGTATCCTCGAAGCAGGCCGGCTTCTCATTTTCGGACGGCTGCACTTAGGCACGAAGACGCCCAGCGAATATCCCTTTCCCCATGGCATCCGCCTCATTTTCACCTCTGTCAACGCGGATAATTTGTCGCTGTGCGTCTCGCTCTCGGATCCCTATACGCTCTCTGTCGCCACGGGACAGAGCTCGCACGTTCGCACACTGGGACCTCGGAACCAAGCGCGTCGCGGTTCAGTGAGGCGACACCGCCATCACGCACCCCTGAACCGACGACGCCCTGAGCGTGTCCCTCTAAGCTGGAATAATCTCCGTTTTTCTGGTTGAAGAAGTCGGAGACACTTTTACTACTTTCACTTCGCTCCGTTCAGTCCGTAGTGACAGACTGTGGTACATATATATATATATATATATATATATATATATATATATATATATATATATATATATATATATATATATATATATATATATATATATATATATATATATGCCGGTAATATTCGCGCTCGACAAAAACGCACGAATGGGACGCAGACGAAGCATTTCTAAACAACAGCTATCCGTCGTAAGAACGCCAAAAGACGTGGAACGAAGAGTAAGGACGACACATCGCAGAATTGTGTCCGCCTCTGTCGCTCCTAAACAGGAAATTGGTATTACATGCACCCCAAGAATCACGTTTACAATCGGTATTCTTTGGCATGCAGTACGTCACAGGTTACGATGAAGGAGAAGGTTAAAATCAGACGTGAAAATTGAGCGCGATCCTTTCACTACGTGTCTTCGCGAATGAGCTTCGACAGCAGTAAGACTTTGAGGACACTCAACGCTTCATGAAGCGGGCGTTTCGTTGAGAGGATTTGCCGCGCTTTTTTGTTTGTTTGTAAGTCTTCAACCAAGAGTTGCTTACCTTTCTTTTTTTTTGAACACGCACTTCGTAATTACATAATCCGCTATATTTACGACCCGAAACTTTTTTGATATTGCCACGATCCTGTGGAGATTTAGGCCTCTAGGTCTCTGATAGACGAGTTTATCATGGAAGAGCTGGTACGCTTAAGAGTAATGCGAATCTATATAGTTTAGCACACTCATTGTAAGATCAGTTGATGAACACCCTTTTACGTTCATTCGGTGAAATATTGCTGCAGCTACCTATACGCGTCTGGGAACATGTTTTCGACGCGGAATGAACATTTCGGTCATGACAGTAATGGTGTTTCTCAGCTCCCGTTTGTACCACAGTAATAATCACCCGCATTGTTCATAGCTGGTTGCTGGCCTCAGAAGTTCCAGTATTCTTTACTGCTAGTGAAAGGGCATTTATGACGACTATATTGGGGCACAGAGGAATTGATAACTAAGTCCGGTTATAGTGGCCTACAGACCCCATACTCTAACGAGAGCAAGTTCTTGCCAGAAAGTAGAGCAGTGCTCTAGCTCACAATCTCTTCATTTATTCGAGGCCGTTAAACGGCACCTTATGCGTTATATGCTCGGAGAAATAATCGGCTTTGTCCACGGACTGTAGCCTACTTCGTTTAAGCCAATTCGCAATTGCGCGCTACGGTGAGATGATGTCGGGCGATGCGACACTTGTACAAAAGACGAGTTGGTCATCGTTATTAAAACGCTGCAGAGGAAAAATTGTCGGAGAGTGTATGCCATCATGACACTCAGAATAGGCGGGAAATGGCATTAGGGCACTGAACCACATTACCAATTTTACGTTAAGCCGAGAGATCTGGCCCTAGTTCACGATTTTTAAGCACTACTCACCAAGGTCGTCGATGACGGGAGCCAGCCGGAGCATGATGCCCACCAGCAGCACACTCATCACAAAGAGCGACACGGCGGTGGTGATGATGATCCAGCGCGCCTTGCGACTCACGTCCTCGTCTTCGTCCTCCTTGGTCGCTGTGCCGAGCCCTCCGCCACGCACCCCCCTGCCGCCCCTGGCGCGTTCACCATCGCCGGACGCCGCACAGAGGGGCCGGTACTCTTGCGGGCTCTGGTTGCCCAGGCAGGAGGAGGCCCTGGGCGGCGAGATGGAGAACACGAAGCGGGACGCCGGCCGCTCCTGCCACGTGGGCGTCGTCGCCAAGTCCGTGGGCGACACGTCCGAGTACGTGTGCAGCTCGGTCGTCGGGCTGTGCAGGCAAGACGAGCTGAAGCTCTTGAAGCGGGGCGTCGGGGGCAGCGTTCGCGGGGGTTGGACGCTGCTGCTGCTGCCGCTGCCGCCTCCGCTGCTGCTCGTCCCCGCCATTTCGGCCACGGGTTCAGCGAACGTGGCGTGGCGGTTTAGCGTGGAGTACGGCCGCTGGCTCAGCGTTAGGCAGCCGCGATTTGGCAGCTGGTTAGTGGCACGACGCGGCGGCGGTGTGGGGACGGGCACGAACGGGACGTCGAACGGGGTCAGTTCGCGCAGCGGGATCGACTGTCGCGTCGGCGGTGCGCCGCCGGCGTTGTTGCCGCCCGCGGGGTTTCGGCTCGCCGGCGCTCCGACTGCGGCAGCTGCGGCTGCTCGAGCTGGTTGCGAGACCAGGTGGAGCGTATATAGAGTCCACAGCGTGACGGCCTTGGCTCGGGTGCAGACCCGACGTGTCGCGGCCGGCGCACCCTCGGGCGAGTTCTAACGCCACACACTGTCGCACGGGAAGCACGAACCCGGCGGGTACAGTAACGAGAAACACCACTCGCGGGCGTCGCGTGAGAAGAAGCTCGCCTTTGAGAACAATAAACTAAGCGAAAACACAGTTCGGCTCGAACTTTACTGTATTTTTACTTTGAATGGGTAAAAAGAAAGGAAAGCCCGCGAGCGAATCACGAGAACGAAAAGGGGCGCATTTGCGAAGAGCCGGTGCCAACAAAGAAGGCTCGTCTAGTTGTCGTCGACAATTTTGGAGAGCTTCGGCTGGCTTGAATGGAAGCTGTTCAGATCGGCTTCTGCAATGAGGCTGGCGGCATTGTTGCGCGATGTCGGATGAGGAGCGCTGAGGCGTATTTTCTCGGCGCCGTCTCCACCCCGCGAGGGACTGCCAAAGCGCGATGGTTGTTCGTGCAGGTTTTGTGTCTTTCTTCAGTTAGGCCGGCTAGCCTCGTTCCAGTCCATTAGTCGGCGATCGCCAAAGAAGAAAAGTCATTTGTCGTTCTGCGCCCCAGAAACAGCCGCTACCACAACAGATCGACTTCTGATCGGCTTTCTTTGGGACCTTGTTACACTGCTGTTTCTGTAAGCTTGACGAAAAGCGTCGCCTGTTTAGCGAATGCGATAAACAGAACACTTGGCTTGTACCGATGGAACCGCTGACTCTCCACTTGTAGGGAGCTCAGAGGGTCCCTTCCCAGTAGTCTGGGCCTTGGAGGAAGCTCTGTACCGACTGGCACTTTTTGTCTCCACTTCGTGGCCTGCGCCGTTTTCTTGAGCAATGCGCACGACAAAAGAAAAAAAGTTTGAACTCGACGGGCCGACAAACACAGGCACGAATCGGAAGAGGTGCTCTCGAGTCGAACGCTTGAGCTCTGGCGGTGACTCTTGGCAGACGAGATCCCGACTAGTCAATAGGCAATGATGACGATGATGAAAGGAAGATTGTTTTGGCGCGCCACACACGCACACGATGCAAAGATAAACAGGGTCGACGATTTGGCTAATTATCGTGGTTTTTCCTCTCTCTCTCTCTCACTTTGATTAGTAAGAGGCAGTAGTTCCTTCACGTCTCGATGCGCAGTTGCCCAGCAACGTCTATGAGTTTCCGGGTGGCCTGCCTGCCGACACGCTGTGTCCTTCGTGGCACTCAAAACGCCAAAACGCGTCTCCCAGACTTGCCCGGCTGCGTCTAACGGGCCGCATGCTGAGGCGGTGTCTTCGTGGCTAAAACACTGCTCGGTGGTTTCGGTAGTAGCGAGGCGATGCGTCCCCTTGCGGGGACTTCCCGTCGACGCCCGAGGTCCAGCTCCACCTCCGGCGCTGGCCGAAGCGCGAGCTCTGTCGGCGTCCGAAATAAATAAACCAAATCATCTTCTCGCTGAAACTCGGTCCTTCCTTTCAGACTTCCCCTCCGGAACGGGTGTTTTCAGAAGTCTCTTCAACGAGCCACCTTAGGCTCCTTTTCTGACAGCAGCAGCTGTTAAAGAGAAGACCAGCACTCGTTGAAACGGTAATCTCACCAACGGAACCAAATAAAAAAAAAAAGAACACACAGCGTAGTCGTAATTATCGGAGTTTCAAAGTGTCACATATAACGCGGAAGGTTAATTGTGAATTGACATTCCCTTGCTTTTTCGTTTGCTTGCAGGTACCGTTTACGCACACTGATAAAATTCGAAGAATAGTAAGTTTGGGTTCAGCAAATTCTAATTCTCAAAAGCTATGAAGTTATCCTTCTAAACAGGTAGATCTGCCTGCAAGGATAATTTGTTCAAGATACCCAAAATTATTTATGCTAACGATCGTGTACAGAAGCGAATAACTTTCGGAATCCCCAGTGAGAACGACACGATTATATCTTACAACGACAACACGTTTAATCACTGCCTTGATATGCGTAAACTTAAACAGTACAAAGGGCATTTTTTTTGTCAGCATTAACACCTCTCACGTGAAAAGTTTGAAGATAATAATAAACAAATAATTAAATGTAGCCAATTATGCCCTTCCGCGCAATTCACAGGCCGTGCTTCCAACTATGAGATCACTTGAATTGTGGCTCGCTCTGCAAGTGGTGACAACTGCAGATTTAAAGTGTGTTTTACATTGGCACGGACCCTGGCATAATAAAGTTTCACATAGAGAGTGCATCTCGGCATACCAATATTATCTGCACTATGCCGGTACAACGTAGGAAAATTAACGCCCTACAATGTAGAGCATGGATATTCATAATCTATATAAATTATTGCAGCTCTTGCTGAAACAGCTGAGAGCTCCGAGCTGTTTTTCATGTGCACATATTTACTGCAAATCAGAGATACTAATAAGATTTGAACAGAAGCGCTAGAGTCCATCTGAACATTTCCTTTTCCGAATTGTATGCCATCTTTAGCAGCGCTACAGGAAGGTACATCGGAACGAAACAGTAGACAGGGCAGGCTCTGGCCTCAACCCAGTGCTTGCCCCTTCACGTTGTTTTCATTTAAATCTATCACCATGTGGATTTCGTAAACACGTCTGCTAAGCTGACTCAATAAACCTGAGCCTAGAATGCGAATGCCACGACAATATTAGCTGAACGTGACCACAACGACACGTCCCTTTCCCGTTTACGCCGACGCACGTTGTTGTGAGGCGAGCGCAACAACAAGACTCCCACTCGCCTAAACGCTGCGGATTCCCTCGAGGATGCAGCCCACGGTTGCTTGACCGAAGACAGCCGAGGCCGAGAGCACTGCCCCGAAAAGATTACGGTGTATGGCAGCAACAGCAGCAGATGCGGCCAACGTCCCCCCGACTCCGGTGTGTATCTTCCGCGTTTCGCGGGACTCCTCTCCGGTGGCTGGAGTGACGACGAACGTGCTCGGCCGCTTCCTGCGGTGCGTCCGCAGCGGCCAGCTTTCGGCGGGCACTCTGTGTGCGTCGGGCGGCGGATTCGGCGAGCACCGGCAGCCAGCGCGTCTCTCAAGCGGAGGGGGAGAAAAATACGGGATGGAGGGAAGAGGAGCTCGCTCCCCCCATCCCTACTTCCCCACCATCTTCCAGTCTTCTCTCCCCTAAACCTCCTTGTCCGCTCTCTCACGCGCCCGCACCCTCCGCCCGTGCCGCCCTTCTTTCCCCTCACACAAGAAAGGATCGCCGGATCGATAACACGCATCCCCCTTTCCCGCGTTCTCTTCCTCGCCTTCGTGGCTTTCCTTTTTTACACGTACCGTGCTTCTTCGTGTATCTCTCGCTTCCTTCTGCGTGTTTCCTCTTTCCTTTCCTTTTCTGTCCGCGCGTTAGGTTTGCGAGATGCCTATTTTGTTTTGCTTGCCGCTTCTTTCACTGTCTGGTGAGAATGGCTTGTCCAGCGTCGCTTGTCGTCCGAACACGTTTCGAAAAGCAAGGGTCGGAATGCGGCTCCCGTTGCTCCGTATTTTCCCGCTCCCTTTCTGAGGCGCGTTTCTTATGTCGTCCGTTCGAAGCTGTTCCATATCGGTTTATGCTACGTGGTCGACCGTCTTTGCCCACACGTGCGATACGTGCGCTTTATGTGACTGCGCCTACGCTGAACAAGAACTTTTCATTTGCTTTCTTTAGCTGCGCGAGTTTAGGCCCAAAATCCTGAAGATGTTGCTTCTCGGATATCTCCAATACCGGCAACTAACAAAGTTTTTGGTAAGGATTTCTACATTCTAAATGAAATGTCTTGCTTTATCGAAACTTGAAAATACGGATTAAAATTGTGACGCAGGGGTCGTCATCCGGCTCACAGGTGTATACATTCCGAAGACAGCCATGAACTCAGAAATTGCCTTCTCTACAGAATGAAGTGTGAAGGCGAAAGACGGAAATCTTCTGTTTGCAATTGTCAACAAAAAATCTGCAGACTTGAGTCACTCCTCCGGCTCTGAACTCATTTACGGCGACACTGGTAGACACAGCGGACACCGCCATGTTTCCATAAACTTCGAGATGCCCACAACGTCGCCCCCATCCATGACACTATTTGCCATGGCATTCGAAACACATGAACAAACGCCGCCACTCTCGAAGTCTGTGTGGGGCAGAAAACTCCGCACAAATTACGAAGCACCACGACTGCGCAGTAAGTGGTGTCCAAAACATGGGGACTATGACGTGTTTTAGGCTCCCGGATTGCTTCTAGCGCATGTGGTTAGCAAACGCATGGCCTTCACCATCTGTTTCTGCTACTCAGAGGCAACCATCTCTGGGGCGTGCATTGGGACGCCACATACTGTAAAACGTGGTGCGACCAGCTGCCAACAGAACATCGCCATCGGAACATTTGTTTTAATCTCAATGGGCGTGGTAGGAAACATTATGTTTTGTTCGATAACACAAAGGGCAGTGCCTTGCTATATGATGCTCGAGCTGGTTGCCTACGGATAAAAATGTACAGGAGGAAATATTCGGACCAAAAATAAACTTTTGTGTACGGCGACAAAAATCCAGAGGCCTCTCAGCCCATCCCAAAGGAATGCGAAGGAATTCACCCAGTGAAAGCCGTAGGTAACGTGCACCTTAAAATTAAAGTATTGGGTTTTACGTGCCAAAGCCACGATCTGACTATGAGGCCCGCCACAGTGGGGGACTCCGGAATAATTTGGACCACCTGGCGTTCTTTATAGTGCACCTAAATCTGAGTACACGGGTGCTTCCGCATTTAGCCTCCATCGAAATGCGGCCGCCATGGCTGTGATTCGATCCCGCCACCTTGTGCTTAGCGGCCCAACACCATAGCCACTAAGCAACCACGGTGGGTAACGTACGCCTTCCAGAAGTGCTTGGATTTAAAGCGGAAGAAAACATCAACCTGTCAGGAGTTGAGATAAGCAAGAGACGCTCGGAGTATTGGTGGAATCAGGGAAGAAATTGATATGACCAGGTCCGTTACATAGGCAGCAGTACAAGGTAGATAGAGAAGCTTTGAGGAAGAAAAAGAAGATTAAGGAGATGTACACAGAAATGCTAGAATGAAAAACCTTTATAGCATACCTTATTCAATCAAGCAGGCTAGTGAAATGCCATGTCCCCTTATTTGTGACCGCCCTGTTTCAAAGGGAATGACTATAAATAATAATGAGAATAATAATAATAATAATAATAATAATAATAATAATAATAATAATAATAATAATAATAATAATAATAATAATAATAATAATAATAATAATAATAATAATAATAATCAACAAGAAAAACAGTGCCGTCGTCGTCATCATCATCATATTTTTCTTGGCTCTCTTTGAGGGTAAGAATGAGGTGGCGGCCTGGTGGCGGCGGTGTACGGCGTAACGGATAGGACGGACACTAAAAACTCGGGTTCGAATTTTTAACTGTCGCAGTAAAACAGCCACTTTCATAATCGAAAAGAATAGGGGGATTCGATGGGTTAAATTTTTGTTATCGTCACAACCATATGAAATCCCAGACAATGAAGCCAGATGAACATAAGGGAAGATTACTGTTATGTTTAGATGGAATGAAAAAAAAATAAGAAAAGGGAAATGATACTGAAAAGTTTTTGCTGTGTGCTTATCCGTATGTATGCTGATGTTGTAGTTTCCTATTGTGACTAACCAAGTGGAGTTATTTATTGCAGTCTTTACTGTAACGTGATTATGCTGCACCCTGGTGTCTAACCGTGGACAGCAGCTGCCCGGTCAATCTGCTGTACGTCAAGCTTCTCCTTCCTTCACTAATGAAGCAGGACGACTTTACCTGACTTGATGAAACGCTAACTTGACATGTGTGTTAGCGGAACCCTACATCTGCCAGTCTACCGTCCACGCGTGTTGCTGTGCCAGTTAAACTACTGCAATTCCCAGGCCACTTTCTTGGAAGTTTGTGTCACGGCCAACGCGTTGCAACTTGAATGTCCTTTTCACCTCAGGCGTCACTTAGTACGTGAGCTTAGGAGCAAGCACCTGGCCGATAATTTCTCGTGTGCTACCCCCTGTCATCAAGGCAGCCAAATTCGAGTCCCTCGCATTAAGAAGGGCTGGACCACCGCAAGCACAAAACGACAGTCCATGCATTTCATTACCTGCCAAGGTGGTGACAATGAAAGCAGGGCAGATTTCCAGACATCATTCACGTGAGGATTGGCGTAGCCTCGATCGCCTGGCTAAACCCGCCTGTTACAACTCGCCACCAGCACCACCGCATACATTGCTCCATTTAACCATAAGCTATCAATCAATCAGCAACTTAAGCGTATGCGTGATTCCACTCGTCGTTTCGACTGAGAGTTAGTCTTAGCTCGCATCCCAGAAAAAAGAAAGACGAAGAGAAAGAACTCTGAGACTGTATGTGCCCACTGGGTACGACACATTTTGCTAACGTTTTGGTTGCTCTACGAAACTTGGCTCTAGACTTTTGCGTTGACTCGTGTTGCTTTCCATTATTGGCATGTTATTTCCCTAACGACAACGTCAGTTGAGCACGTCGTTTAACCAAGCATTTCTCAATACCGGCACATTAGGTCTACTGACCAGGCTATGAACTAACCTACTCAGAGCATGCTCGGTTGAGGTTTTTGTCAACCACAATGCACGCGTCAAAGTGGATCCGACTACAAGGAGGAAGTGTGAACAGCAGTCTATTGGAGAGAGAAGGAAAGAGGGATAGAAAAAAAGAATAAAGACTATTGCAGGAAGAAATGTCAATAATGATGATGATGATTATTATTATTATTATGATGACTGAAGGAGGACGAGGTGGTCTCGCTGAGAAAGGAAAAAGTGATGATGGTGAATAGCCAATACGTCGCGACAAGAAAGCTATGAAGGGTGAGAGCTTAAACGCCCGTTGTGGATGTATTGAGAAGCAGATATCGAGAGGCACTTGCAAAACCACTTGTCGCAATGGGTAAGTGGCTAGGCGCTCTTCCTCTCTGCACAGTGTCGTTGGTTCAATTCCCGGCCGTACTCACACGCAGTTGGAATGCAAAAAAACGCTTGTTTGCTTAGATCTAAGTATAGGTTAACGAACATCAGGTTGCGCAAATTAATTAACAGGTCTCCACCACCGTATCACTCACAGCTTAGGTGTTGCTATGAGAAATATAACCGCCATAAAATCGATATTCTTGCAACTATATTCACTAAATATTTTTTGTCTAACGGAGCTTTTCCTCATTGACCATACCACCTTCGCTATAATTGTATCTTCTCTATAATTATTAACTTGCACCAGATGCTACCAATCACTCTACAGTGACGATGTTTTCGTGAGTGAATGCGCACGTCGCACGCATCAGATGCATAAAGGAAAGTGGCTCTTTCTTGTAGTAGTCAGTATGCACAGCTATTGGACATATATTCCTTTCTATTTCTGAATATTAACGATTGAAGACGAAGATTAATAATAAATAAATTACACGCGTGACACTTTTCGCGCTATATATATATATATATATATATATATATATATATATATATATATATATATATATATATATATATATATATATATATATATATATATATATAATGTTTACTATGCCTTTGACAGTCAGGGATACAAATTATGCAGTTGCGAAGAATCTTCGTGTTATTGCTCGATATCTTGCACGCTGTGTTAACTATAACGCTAACGCCGCTCGCGATCGCTAGAGTCACTTCTTGTCGTGAATAAAGTTAGGCATTTGAGACGAGTACTTTAACACGCACACACTTCGGCGAACTATATGAACAACCTTTCTTTCAGCAAAGTTTTACTAAATGTGACATGATTCTACGTGCTACGCTGATATTTTATTTTCATTTCTGCATGTATATTTCGCGCATTCTGGGTTAAAGCAATCTGGGCTGAGCTAATGAAAAAAGATGACACAAATGACGCGTCAGATTCATTGTATCGACGAATGGGCTTAGAAAGCATTGCTAGAAAAATCAATCACAGCTTCAGCGCTTTGGAATAGGACATGTTAGTGCCCATTTAATTAACTTAGTTACCGGGAGGGCATAGCCTGAAGTGAACCATGAAGGCTGTGATGAAAGAACGCCGATGAATGTAGCTTACTGATCATGCTGCCGAGCGCTACTGCGTTAGGAGCGTTCCATAAAACGGTTTGATCAAATTTATTCAAGCTTGCAATAAAAGGTTTATTGTTCCGTAATGTCAGCACGCTGACAAACTATAATACACAGAAATGTTTCTTAAGACTTTAGCGTCAAATTTAAGTTCGTTTACAGCTGTTATTTGCACGGGCGTCCCGCGACGCATTTTCCAGTGAAGACGACGAAACAAGTTTTGAATTATTCGACTTTCTCAGATGCCGCGACCCAGTGCCTACTCTCCCATCGCCGTCCTAGTTGGCATGTACGATGGACGAAGAGAGCTCCTTGGGGCTCTCTTCGTCCATCGTCCATCGTCTCTTCGTCCATCGTACATGCCAACTAGGACGGCGATGGGAGAGTAGGCACTGGGTCGCAGCATCTGAGAAAGTAGAATAATTCAAAACTTGTTTCTTTTTTCTGCTTCCACTTCTGGTCTCTGTTCCCCATGCCACAGAATGTGCTCTTCCCCATATATTCTTTTACCGTCTCTCCCATCAGCCATCTTTATCTATACTTTAACACGCCTTTGGAACGTTACGTCCATTATACATTGTGTCGCAAATTTGGTGTATTTTCTTCCCTTTTTCTATCCCCATCAGTGTTCGCTATCTCGAATTTCGTGAGTAATGACCCACGGTGCGCCTAGTAGTGCGCGTAATACTATATGCGAGGACGAGAAGCCAGGTCATTCAAGCCCATCTATTCCGAGCCCTAAACCTGTGAGAGGTTGGCGCCGATCGACCAGTGCGAAAATCCAGCGACCGTGTGAGCGCCCCACTGGGTTCCTCGAGTGCGAATTTCGAGAGTCTATTCCGAGCTTGCTCTGGGCAGGCGCACCTGAATCTCTCTAGATCGTAAGGTAGGGAATCGTCACAGCGTGTGGGTTCGTAATGAGTAATACACAGACGTGTTGGCAGTAATTTTTGAAGAAGCGAAAGCAGCCCACAGGTGAAGCGATCTCGACATGTAAATTCGCGAGTTGATGATCATCGTCAAAGGGTAGTAAACTTATATACTATGAGCTTGACACGAAGGCACATGATGGTGATGATGAAAATTTGCTATTATCGCTATGCTCGAAGGCCTATTATGTGGCTTAGGAAAGGACGAGAGGTGTATATAGAGCCGCTGAAGGATTTGCTCTTCCTTGGCAAGAGCAGCAGCTATTATTGGTGCTAATATGCGTCAAGGAATGCTGACGCTGTGGCTTCTCTGCGGTGCGTAATGTTTCACTATGTGCAGGTATGCATATATTCTAGAACATATTCGCGTTACGTTCTAAATATACGTGCAACAGGCACATATATTTTAGAACGTGATGCACTACTGCGCTATAAAAAACGCACTATTGATTTTTCTAATTAGAATAACCAGAAAGTTTTTCTTCGGAATTTTCCACGAAAGCAGTCAACGTTATATTCAGCCATGTCCTGCCGACATGGTTATTCTTAGCAGCGGAAGCTAAGCACCAATTCATGGAATGGACGAGGAACTTTGGAAGCTCGCTAATCTATCAAGCTTCCGACACTCTCTCCGGATTTTCATATGAATGCTTTTGGCAAACACTTCACGTGCGCGTAGAAGAGATGTTAGCGTATTCAGATCGAGAAGCGAGACATCTAGAGAGGTCAGGCGGCCGAAATTGATTGCCTCCGGAGCCTTTGAGCCGTCTCCTAGGAAGAGCAGAAATTAGGGCTTGTTCCATTTATGGTGTGATTGGACATTAGCATATACAAACTCCCTTTTCTTTGGGCAGTTGATGGAGAGAAAAAAAAAAAGCTGACATGCTTTTTTACTCTCTTCAAGAGAGGTCTGACAGCAAGTTAAGCACGTGTGACTGGACCGTTCTAATTGCAAATTTCGCCGACTCAATTAACTGACGTTCGAGGCAAGAGCGAGGCTTCTGCCAACCAATTGGCGAGGCACGGCCGAATACGCAATGTGATCGAATTTATCCTGTCCGCAAAACGGTCTCGCAGATTCGCAGTTCAGTCACATCTTCCTCCTGTCGCATACCAAATGACGTCAGTGTGACGATAATTTGATCTCTTCGCAATGTCAAGTTCCTCTGAACCTGCGACAGCGGAATGAATAGAGCCGTTACACCAGGTCCGTATATTTTGCCGAGAGGAGCATGTTTGCCTGCTGCTCCATCAGAAAAGAAGAGAACATGGCTAAGTGAACTGAATAAGCTTTTTTTTTTACTTATCCACCATCCAAGGGAAGGGGAGCTATTTATTCGTTGACGTCAGGGCCATTTCCCGCAGCAAACGTTTGCAGATAGCACTACTAAAACAATTGATTGATTTCAGCGAGTATGCGAGTAAGTTACCGGAAAAACTTGCGAAAGGAATTCCTCGAGCTGTTCGTGCAGTCGCATAAGCGCAAAGCTAAGGCTACAAATGTGAGCATCCTTGGTAACGATAAGTGCTCTCAAAGGAGATAACAAAAAGTAATCATAGTAAACAGAAATCGTTTGACTGTCGTTGCAGCCTACAAAGAACAAAAGGTTAAGCTTTTCTTCCATTGAATGCAATAAAAACAAAGCCAAACACACACAAAAAATGAATTGGTAGAATGGCAAGCTTATATATCCCTCCACCTGGCTAAGACAGCAGAAAACGACCCCAACAGCGAGACCGAGAACGCAGTCACTCGGACTGCGCAGTATTAATCACTGCGTGGCATCTCCGGTGTCAATTCAATTCTATTCAATTCAAGTTTATTTGCATCTAAACATGTACGGATGACAGGAGTACAAACATAAAGCCATATGAATTCGGCTTGACGGGGTCTGTACCCTCTACAGAAATGGCACTGTGCACAATAAAAAGAACACAAACATACAATAATGGATAAACGAAAAAAAATGAACATTAGTGAACATTGTATAACAGAAATGCATACGGGTAAAAAAATCAACTATAGAATGCTGCAAGAAATTGTATTACAGAAAGCGAATAGTATAAAATGATACAAATAATACAGCCTTGAAATTCCCATCTATAAATAATAAGTTATTTACAAGCAGATAAAATTGGTTGAGAATTCATGGCGTCAGTGTATACCAGAGCAAAACAAAAGAAAAAGGAATCCACAATGAGCCCATTGAAAGGAGAGATAGGTTTCTATTGAGTTTCTAATGAGTTTAACAAAGATGGCAGTGCGTGGCGTAACATTTGTTGACCGTAGTTATTGCGCGCTTTAGGAACGTACCATGTTTCTCTGTGACGTGTGTTGTAAATGTTAGAATTCATTGTCAATAGAGATAATTGCTCGAAAAATTTCGTGTTCTGTTTTTTCGCAGTAGTGAAACGCTTGAGAAAAATACTACGATATATGGAGGTGACCAGCTGTAAATTAAGGGCGCTGTAAAGAGGCTGCGCATGAGCGTCATATGAAGAATTGGCGGTAGCGCGCACTGCTTTCTTCTGCAATAGAATAAGTTTTGTGATGTTAGACATCATGGTATTTCCCCAGACTAAATGACAGTAATTAAGATGGGACAGGAAGAGAGAGTTATAAAGCAGATTTTTGACGCTCAAGGAAAGAAAAAAAAATTGAAGTTTCGCTAGTATTCCCACAACACGAGCGATTTTGTTAGCAATTGAGTCTGTATAAATATTCCAAAGTAAGCTTTCTTGAAATACGACCCCGAGGCACCTAATGGATGGCACAAAGTCGATAATCGAGGAACCCATTTGCAAATGGCCGTCAATGTGGACATTCTTGTTTTTAGGTTGAAAAAGTACAGCCTATGTCTTGTTTTTATTTATAGACCGTGAATTCAATGAACTCCATCGATTAAGTTCGCTTAAAGCAGCGTTCGCAAGAGCCAACAGGTCCCTTGCACAACCAGATGTAAAGAACAGACTGGTGTCATCAGCGTATATGATGAATCGGGCAGTGTTGTCAATATTCATTACGTCGTTTACGTAAATACTAAATAAGAAAGGTCCAAGAATGCTTCCTTGAGGTACACCAGAATGAATGGGTAAGTTATCGGAAATACAGTTGTTTATAGAAATCCTCTGACACCTGAACTGCGGATAGCTTTTGATTAAGCCAAGGAATGGGCCCCTGAAACCGTAAATTTCAAGTTTTGTTAGCAGAGTGGTGTAGTTAATTGTGTCAAAGGCCTTTGAAAAATCGATGAAAACGCCTAATGTCACTAAATTTTGCTCAAATGCTTGTAGTATTAGTTACTTTTGTGTTAGTACAGCTAACTCTGTCAAGCGACCCTTTCGGAAACCGAACTGACAGTCAGTAATAATATTGTGTTTTTCGCAGAAAGAGGTCATTCTCAGTGTTAGTAATTTTTCTCGGCATTTTGAAAATACCGGCAAAATGGATATTGGTCTGTAGTAAGACAGGTTGTTTTTATCACCGGCTTTGAAGAGCACTGTAACCTTTGCAAGCTGCATGCGCTTGGGAAATATACCGTTTACAAAGCACAAATTATACACGTGCTCAAGAACTGGACGTATCAGATCTAAAATATGTTTCACGTTATCATGGTTATCGCATGCCCAGAACACACAATTATTGAGTAGAAGAATGTATTAAGCGTTTCCTTAGCATGTGTACAATAAACACCGGCGGTGGCAGAATGAAAGCGTAAAAAAGAAGTTCTGTTTCTTGGAATTGGAAACACAACCGTGAAGTGCCGAGTACTGAGGCTTTAAAGCGAAGCTTTACATGCCTACCATCCTGCGTTTCTCGTCATCTTCGGCGGCGGCAGCTCATAGGTATCTCTAAAGTATGCCGACGTCCTAATGAAATCGTGCGTTATCTTCAACTTATGCTTAATTTACATGATTTTCTTTGATTTATTCATTCGGTATGTGCCACTGAGTATGTGCCGATTTTTGGTCAATACTCGTGAGTGAATGCGTGCCAGTGTTGCACAAGTGGTGCAGACACCCGATTCTTTAACAGTACCGCGCGAGCGGCGAATGGCCGGCCGGTGATCGCCTTCTAATGGCGCGAAGCGAACCAATCAGCAAGCGCAAGAGAGACAAGCAGGAGACCAACAAGTTCCTGCTGATCTAGTCGCTTCACGCCGTTGGAAGGTGCTCACCGTCAGGGCCATTCGACGCTCGCGCGGTACTGCGAAAGGGGTGGGCGACAGTACCGACTCCCTATTTTTCTGTGCATGCACCTGCAATTATTACGCATTACGACCTACCAAAAACGGGCCGAACTGAGGTAGTGTACAGTACGGCACAGCCCCCGGTCGACGCTTGACCAGCGTCACGACGCGTTAAACCGTCGGTTGCCACCATTAAAAATTTTTTTCCTATCCTATCCTATCCTATCCTATCATACATCACTGCGTAAACATCTAAAACGGTGCACCCACCTGATCTGGTGTGTGCGTTTAGGCATAGCTTCTGAGCACTGCAGGATATACACACAAAGATTGCCTGAGATTAAAGTTATGAACTTTGTGGTGGACAAACATAAATACTACCCGCCGTGGTTGCTCAGTGACTATGGTGTTGGGCTGCTGAGCACGAGGTCGCGGGATCGAATCCCGGCCACGGCGGCCGCAGTTCGATGGGGGCGAAATGCGAAAACACCCGTGTGCTTAGATTTAGGTGCACGTTAAAGAACCCCAGGTGGTCAAAATTTCCGGAGTCCTCCACTACGGCGTGCCTCATAATCAGAAAGTGGTTTTGGCACGTAAAACCCCAAATATTATTAAACATAAATACTGCATGAAGTTGCACGCTGTAAAGGAACAGTGTTACGCATCGTCGTTGGTTCTATGTGATTTAATACACATTGCGTGATCAGAGGTTCATTTCGAAAAGATTCCCACACGTGCGTTGGATCTGTGTAATTTCTTTCCCAATGTGTGGGAACATAGTGCATTCTACAACGGGGAGTTGAAGATACCGTTGAAAAGAAAGGTTTTATGGGCAAAAGTTCGAAACAAGCTAGATTGTCCGCGTCATTTTAATCGTACTCATATGCTGGGACCGACAGTGAGCTATTACCTTCTTTGGAGAACACTATTGAAAGCACTGCTGTTGCCGAATGGAGCAGCCCAGCACACTGTAGCTCTTAAACTGTCAAGACAAGCAAGAAGGTGTTTCTCACAGGAGGAACATAGCTTCCTGATTAGTGTTTAAGCCATTTTTTGTGCAAGTCCACAACACTTAGCGGTGTTCCTAAAGAAAAGCGGATATTTCAGGTTAAGCTCCCAAGGAGGGAATATCTTCAACAATGCACTAGGCTGTTGCTTCTGATATTTGAATGTCTCGTAAATGTGTCAACGTCCGGTTTTGTTTTTCTGTGGTCGAGAACCTTACTTATTGCTTTAAAGTATAGCTCTAGTTATCACGTAAATTCAGGAACCTATTGCTCCTTTACTATCATGTGCCGGGATAGTCCTCTGGATAAACTTTTCGATAAGCAAAATGCGTGACAAATTGAAAACACTTGTTCAGCCTCTCCTGTTCACATTGACGAGATTTAACTGCATAACTATAAACTTCACGAATGTGTATTCGCAAAAAATGCCACTAACAATGGAAACGTGTTGAGTTTGTTCCGCGATATTGTACGGAGCAACTTCACATCGCTAATATGACATCGATTTGAAAGTCATAGCTTCGATGCTTCGATTTGCTTATTTTCATAACACAAGAAACAGCGTCGAAAACACCCGCCGCGGTTGCTCAGTGGCTATGGTGTTAGGCTGCTGAGCACGAGGTCGCGGGATCGAATCCCGGCCACGGCGGCCGCATTTCGATGGGGGCGAAATGCGAAAACACCCGTGTACTTAGATTTAGGTGCACGTTAAAGAACCCCAGGTGGTCAAAATTTCCGGAGTCCCCCACTACGGCGTGCCTCATAATCAGAAAGTGGTTTTGGCACGTAAAACCCCATATATTATTAACAGCGTCGAATTTAAAGCTGGACTATAAATAATATAATTTCTCCGTTTTGTTTTTACAAAGCACCAAACTTGGCCAGCTGGATAACTGTCCCCCCTTACGGCAAGCAGAACCAGTGGACACTGGTCACAGCTGACCTGAGCCCGAGTTGCTTTCAATTTCGAGCGCAGTTGTGCTTTTTTATAGGGATCGGAACTAAATGAAGAACTACAGTCGTTGTCAGTTGCCTTCCTTGTGCTTGTGAGGACATATTTTCTTCACATCGCTTCTTCGTTTTTTTGCTAATTTTATATTCTTTCTCCATACCCAAGTTTAGAATAAACTACCATATAGTTAATATGGCTAACTAACCTTCTTACATCTTTCTCTCCCTTTCTCTATCTTTTTTTCCAAAGCAGTATATACCAGGCTGTTTCAGATCAGTGTAAGAAAGACGATGAACTCAAACTGCAGCGAAACAAGTTCTTTTCCTAAAACAAGGAGAGAGCTCTTTGTTTCGTTTTTTGTCAGAAAAAAAAACTTGTGCAGAGGTTACGGAGATTGCAGCATTCATACATGCGAACCTTCGTGGAAGACAAAGCCACATTGCATTTTAAAAGCAAATAAATGGTGTCCAAAGTTTAAATGCGCTCCCTTTGAGACACACATACAATTACGGCGCATTAGTTCTTTCTTCATGTGCTATAACTATCAATAAATACCGTCGCATTGGCAAGCTTCATTTACAAAAATGTTCGTAAGTAAAAAAAAGAAAAGAAAGGGCAGTAAAAATATACATGACTCACGTAAGTACTCTATTTGTATCACACCACTCGGTGCAATTTTAGGAAAGCTCTTTTTATTCTCTAGGTGATGTTCCTGCATCCTAAACGCAAGTAGACGAATAAACAGAATGCGAATGCCCCGAAGTTAGTCTGCGGCATGTAACGCTTACCATCACTAGTTCAATACAACCCGTTTTTGAACATGCCTTGCCAGACGTGCAGGACGCGTCTAATGGCGCCCTTGTCGGCGACACAACCTGACTTCGAGGCGGTGTCTGCAATCGCGTGCTGGCGCGCAAAAAACGTTCCTAATGGCTACGTACGGCTGCCTTATCGCCAGTAGTAAAAGCTTTTTTTTGTAGGCCAGCAGGAAGTACTAACAGTGATAGTTTGATCATTTCGCACCACGTACTGAGCACCCTACCTTGAGCGCAATGGCGTGCGGAAGAATCAACAGACGAGCTTCAGCGCACAGCGTGGCGTCAGCGTTTCTGGTATGTTTACCACAGGTGCGCCGTACTATCCCGCCAGAATTGTAGATAAAGAGACGCAGTAAAACAGCTAAAAAAACCTTGAGTAATAAAACTACATCCTCTTACATGAGAATCGTAGCCAGCTTGCAGGAACGTTAACCACACATGTCGCAGCGTAAAACGGAGCGCTTTCCAATGTGCGAAGGAAAGAGGGCCGTACTGATTACAAGGTAGGGGTCGTGTACACACAATATCGCAAAAAATATTTGGCAGCCACAACTCCAGATGAGCGCTATGTAGTGCGAAGCATTGTTGTTTGATGGTGGAAGGAAACTCTGGAACCGTGGTAATTTTTGGGGCATTGTTAGTGATGATGATCATGTACAACTTTGTAACTTTACATTGTTAGAACATGCACAGTTGTGGATATTTACATCACTCGATATAATTACTCAATGTTAACCGGTTCACTGATTTTTGTTTCAACTGTGTCTTGACTAGTGACATTACTAGTGGATTAAATGGTGGGTTCACCGGTTACGTGAACCGACTGTGCATCATTATTGACGTCAATGCGCACTTGTGGAATGTGGGCCTCAAATAAAATCCTAAGTCACTGTCTGACACGCTGTGTTAGACTACCCTGCCTTGGGTATCGGTCCACGAAAACGGTCACATGCCCGGTAGAAAAGCAGATGTACGTTCGACGAGGATGCTTCTCATTAAAGGTAAAAAGTAGCCGCCCATTCCTTACAACAGCTGACTGGTTCTCGCTTTTTTTTTACATAAGCTGGGCTTTGGTCATATTTTGTTCCGTTTTCATTACATGATAGATATCTTACTGCGCAACTTGTCGACGTAAGATAACGCTGCTTTAAAAGCATGAAGAATTGTAATACCAAAATACTAGTAATCTCGGCTTAGCCTAGCAGAGCCGAAAACATTACAAAAAACTCCGATTGTAAATTTTCTTCTCCGCACTCCTCGCTGTTTGATGTATACTAAAAGGCTATTTAAAAGTTCGAGTGCCATCCACCCTTTTGTGTTTCCTGTCACTTACTTTGCCCGTCTTGCGTTTTCTGTCACTTACATTACGCCGCAAATCTTTCGTTAAAGCCATCCACTGCCCTATTCGTTCCAGGAGTGCCCATTGTCATTACAAGGCCACTGATACGCTGTGCGGTCGACGCCCGCGTAATATTTTTAAATGTTTTCGGAGGCTGTGCACTGATGAGAAAATATACGCGTGCAACAGGCTCACTGAAAAAGAGAAGTCCGCCGCCATTCTGCTCTGTGAAAGTGGATGCACCGTGAAACTGTTGCCGAGGTTAGGCAAGCACCACCCCCACAAGCGATGTACAGTGCGCGTCACGCTTGTGTAGAGCGTGCGATCGGCGGTCGCCGGGGCGCTCCGCAGCCAGCCAGCGACGTCTAATGGTAGTTGCAGGGCCCCGATTAGATGCGCCTGTGCACGTTTGGCCACACATACAGAGAAACCTTTATCTTTCACCGCCCGCGCAGCGCCTTCGTCTTACCACCGTTACTTGCTTCCGCATAAGTTTCGCTTTCGCGCGGAGCGAAGCAGCGCGGGCAGAGACTGGGGTTAGTTTCAAGAAAAGTGCCTTCTCACAGACGCTCGGCTAATCGTCTGCTTCCACGGGTGGTGAAGGAGCAAGGCTTGTCTGTAGGTGCGGTTAAACATGCCCAGACGCATCTAATATGGCGTCCAGCAACTACCGTTAGACTTCACTCGCTGGCTCTGGAGCACCCTGGCGCCGCCGTTCGCGCGCTCTAGACAGGGGTGATGCGCACTGTGCACACCGCGCGCACGCACGTGAGCAGAAGTGCAGCATGCGTCCTCATTCTTCTGGGACCTCCTCAAAGCACAAGTGTATTATTGAAATAAATTATTCTTTAAAAGTAAATGCTTCAGAAAAATGCGTAATGGGGGACTTACACACAAGTTGCAGATATCATAGCTTCGGACTGTTATTCAAATATACGAGAAAACACAAATATGTTAGGCGGAAACTGAGTGACAAAGAACCTTTTCAGCTGTCGCTTCAGCTGCCGTTTGAGGTCTCTCTGAGCGACCGCGGCTACTAGATGGCGGTACCGTTAGCACCTCATATATCCTCATTCATGTAGGCCTTCATCATAGCGCAAGTGCCTTATTGAACTAACTGAATTTCTCAAAGTAAGATGCTCCAGAAAATTCGCAAAGTACGACTTACACACAGCCTGCAGACATGATAGCATGGGATTGTAATTCGAATATACGAGAAAACATAGTTCTCTTACGCGGAAATTCAAACACAAAGCCTTCAAGCTGCCGTTTGTCTTTGTCTGAGCACAGCGCAAGTGGACACGAAAAACCCCCCACTCACTAGAGAATAAAAGCTTCAATGTACACCTGGACTTTTTCGTAGTATATACGCACAAGCTGTAATTGACGGGTTAACTGAAAAGTTCGTAACACCGAGTTTGGACTCCAGCCCATAATTTTAGGTTGCATTCATAGGCGAAGAAAACTGGCTTTGCCGTGGAATCCCTGGTTCGTGTACTGTTGATTATGGGAGTACGTATGGTAGCCTACAAGTATCATTTGGAACTGTCGCAACAGCAGGCAACATTGAGTGGGTCGCAAAATGATATTTATTCAGTGGCTTCTATGCCACAGAGCTCCACGTGCGTTTTACGCGAGGCTTTAGAGCGACGTTAAGAATTAATTTTGACCCCTATCACCACTTTGACTGAAATGCCAGTAAGCCCTTGATTTGAGATTTCGCCCGCCCAGAAGCGCCGACACAGCGCCTAGAAATAGAACCCGTGACGTCGTCCATCGCTACTAAACCCTCGCAGTGGGTTGTGTTACGAAATGACAAGCATTTTCAATTATTCGCAGTGTTAGGTTGACGGAATGCCTATCTCAAGGGGTGAGGGAAAGAGGGACTAGGAAAAGAGGCCGAATGAGCAGTAATATTATTTATGATGGCTAAGCTAACACATTTGTCAGATAAGTTGCTCAACTGCCAAACTTCCACATTCCTTCTCCTAATCTGACGATCCTTGCAACAGACTGCACCCACGCGGTGTACTGTATTTCTTGCAGTGAAAAATAGGAAACGTTCGTTACGACAATTACGATATACTGTGGTTCCAATCATGACCGCTTTGCCCTCCCTCGCTTTCACTCACCCCTTTCCGCGCCGGTCATTCCAGCAGCCTAAATTAGCCACAAATAGGTCGTGGATGAAGTTTCGCTGTCTAGGCAGAAAGGAAAGGTCATAACCGAGAGTAACGAAACACCGGGAGCACCCAATAATCCAGACGCTTCATCAATATTTGCCAGCGTCGTCAGGGAACGTTTATTTTCTGCTTGCTTCATCAGTGCAATCTTATGTGGCCTTTATTAGTTGAATGAAAACTAATGCACGGTGCTCCGGAGACTTTCCGAATTCCAAGCACTGCGAGCGTAGCATTATCATTACTGGAGAAAAGGCGCTGGTTCAGATTGCATGACTGTGCTTTCGTGAGGCGTACAGACAAACAACGTAACGATATAAAGCATAGTATATGACCTTGTGCAAGCAGCTGACTGTTCTTATCGCTTGGGTGCAGGTGGGGTTTTTGTACGGACAATTTATATGATAATTGCAATAGAGAGGAAGCGGGTGACCATTAATATATAGGCAGTGACATACGATGCAGCAAACAGTCAAAATGATTTGCGCTAGAACCACAGTGACCGCATAAAACAATATCTGCTTGGAGTACTCACGACATAGCTAGAAATATGCAAAATATGCAAAAATGGGCAGGCTTACAACAAAATTAATATAGTATGAAATTACTTTTTTCGCAGATAAATGAACTACCCTGACGCCGGATTGTGCCGGCAAGGCATAGATTAGGGTGCATGAATAACTCTTGAATTAATCAAACTGTGCTGAATGCATACAGTATACGACACAGCAAACTTTAAAAGCCGTTTACCATCTGCTTATTTTTTTCTGTTTATTAAGTCCTGAGGGCTATCGAAAGAAAAAAAAAATCCACGCGAAAAAAACCCTGCGTTGTTGTCTTTTTAAATGATAGTTTGCGCATTAGGAGAAAAAACGCGTTGCAGATTTCAGTAACGAAGGTGTCCCTTAACCAACATGGTGGACTTTCCAGAGAAAGCCGTAGTTTTTGAAGGCAATAAAATGCGTTTAATCACAAGACACGATGTTCTTTATCGTGCAAAAATGAGCCACAGCGCAAAAGTATGATGAGTATGAAGAGGGAGGCGCGGCGAATTCCTTGCTGTTGCCAAAGAGTGGCTCATACACACTACGGGAAATTGGCCAAAAAAGAGGCGGTTTACATATTATTAATATTGTAGCTGAAAAAGAAAATTTAGCATACCAGAGAGCGTAATTTTCGGGGACGACGCGTCCCGTAACTTCTTTCGTCGTCTTGTGGAAGATGCGCTCGCTCCTATTTTATAATTGTTGCTATACGTCGTGCCAAGCATCTCAAGCGCTGGCTTGCGCGAGTTTATTCCTCCCTTTTGAAGCTTGCGTCCACGGTCTAACGGTTAGAGCACCAGGAATCTGCTCTGGGGGGCTGGGGTTTAAAACCGACCATTCTTACTTACTTATTTCATTTATTTCTAGTGACATCTACTGTCCAACGTTAAACATAAACGGCCAGAAAATGACAAGCCGCGAGGTGGGTGGAACAGTCAACGAAAGCTGTCGCTTTAAAATTTCTGACAGAACCCGTCTCACGACGATTCTTAACCTTAATGCGGTTAGCATTCAAGCAATGTAGCGACACACCGCATTGCTCAAGAAACCTTCATTTACAATCCGTAGTGGTCATTCTGAGGTTTAGATTGCTTCGGCTTCGTTACCAATTGCACCAGGTGTCCGTCCCTCTGTTTCGGCAGCTGAGAAGGTCCTTTTAGGTGGCACAAAGACTTCTTTGTCAGGCGTAGAACTTCATTGATGTGAAAGCGTCAAATGGCTGATCGAGCGAAAAAGCTGTCATCTGTCATCTGTAGCAGCTGAACGGCAGGTAAACTCCCATTCTCCCACAGCACGAGCGCACCTCCATGGAGAGAGAGATAGATAGATAGAGAAAAAGAGGGAGGGAGGGAGGGAGGGAGGGAGGGAGGGAGGGAGGGAGAGAAATCCTGTTATTGTACGATAAAAATGCATTAATGCCCTCAGTCCATGGCGTCGCTTCCTCCAGCGCTAGGCCAATAAAGTCGGCGAGTAATCATTGGTCGAGAAGAGTGGGTGCGGCGGTGAGCCACTCGGCAGAAGAGGTAGGCGGGAGAGATGATGGTTTGGGCAAGGGGGAGAGATGTAGTTTTGGATGACATTGCGACAGGTTGTGCAATGTGTTTGGAGGATACATACCACCACGGCTACAACGAGGGAAGCCGTCAGTAAGTAGGCCTTGGAGGAGGAGCTTCCGTGCTGGAGCGAGTAGGCTGTTAGACTGAATCTGTCAAATGAGTGTGCCCTGTTGCCTTGTAATGTCTCGGTGTCATCATCATCATCATCATCATCATCATCATCATCAGCCTGGTTACGCCCACTGCAGGGCAAAGGCCTCTCCCATACTTCTCCAACAACCCCGGTCATGTACTAATTGTGGCCATGCCATCTCTGCAAACTTCTTAATCTCATCCGCCCACCTAACTTTCTGCCGCCCCCTGCTACGCTTCCCTTCCCTTGGGATCCAGTCCGTAACCCTTAATGACCATCGGTTATCCTCCCTCCTCATTACATGTCCTGCCAATGCCCATTTCTTTTTCTTGATTTCAACTAAGATGTCATTAACTCGCGTTTGTTCCCTCACCCAATCGGCTCTTTTCTTATCCCTTAACGTTACACCTATAATTCTTCTTTCCATAGCTCGTTGCGTTGTCCTCAATTTGAGTAGATCCCTTTTCGTAAGCCGCCAGGTTTCTGCCCCGTAGGTTAGTACTGGTAAGACGCAGCTGTTATACACTTTCCTCTTGAGGGATAATGGCAACCTGCTGTTCATGATCTGAGAATGTCTGCCAAACGCACCCCAGCCCATTCTTATTCTTTTGATTATTTCTGTCTCATGATCTGGATCTGCCGTCACTACCTGCCCTAAGTAGATGTATTCCCTTACTACTTCCAGTGCCTCGCTGCCTATTGTAAATTGCTGTTCTCTTCCGAGACTGTTAAACATTACTTTAGTTTTCTGCAGATTAATTTTTAAACCCACTCTTCTGCTTTGCCTCTCCAGGTCAGTGAGCATGCATTGCAATTGGTCCCCTGAGTTACTAAGCAAGGCAATATCATCAGCGAATCGCAAGTTACTAAGGTATTCTCCATCAACTTTTATCCCCAATTCTTCCCAATCCAGGTCTCTGAATACCTCTTGTAAACACGCTGTGAATAGCATTGGAGAGATCGTATCTCCCTGTCTGACGCCTTTCTTTATTGGGATTTTGTTGCTTTCTTTATGGAGGACTACGGTGGCTGTGGAGCCGCTATAGACATCTTTCAGTGTTTTTGCATACGGCTCGTCTACACCCTGATTCCGTAATGCCTCCATGACTGCTGAGGTTTCGACAGAATCAAACGCTTTCTCGTAATCAATGAAAGCTATATATAAGGGTTGGTAATATTCCGCACATTTCTCTATCACCTGATTAACAGTGTGAATATGATCTATTGTTGAGTAGCCTTTACGGAATCCTGCCTGGTCCTTTGCTTGACAGAAGTCTAAGGTGTTCCTGATTCTATTTGCGATTACCTTAGTGAATAGTTTGTAGGCAACGGACAGTAAGCTGATCGGTCTATAATTTTTCAAGTCTTTGGCGTCCCCTTTCTTATGGATTAGGATTATGTTAGCGTTTTTCCAAGATTCCGGTACGCTCGACGTTATGAGGCATTGCGTATACAGGGTGGCCAGTTTCTCTAGAACAATCTGCGCGCCATCCTTCAACAAATCTGCTGTTACCTGATCCTCCCCAGCTGCCTTCCCCCTTTGCATATCTCCTAAGGCTTTTTTTACTTCTTCCGGCGTTACCTTTGGGATTTCGAATTCCTCTAGACTACTTTCTCTTCCATTATCGTCGTGGGTGCCACTGGTACTGTATAAACCTCTATAGAACTCCTCAGCCACTTGAACTATCTCATCCATATTAGTAATGATATTGCCGGCTTTGTCTCTTAACGCATACATCTGATTCTTGCCAATTCCTAGTTTCTTCTTCACTGTTTTTAGGCTTCCTCCGTTCCTGAGAGCATGTTCAATTCTATCCATACTATACTTCCTGATGTCAGCTGTCTTACGCTTGTTGATTAACTTCGAAAGTTCTGCCAGTTCTATGCTAGCTGTAGGGTTAGAGGCTTTCATACATTGGCGTTTCTTGATCAGATCTTTCGTCTGCTGTGATAGTTTACTGGTATCGTGCCTAACGGAGTTGCCACCGACTTCCATTGCACACTCCTTAATGATGCCCACAAGATTGTAGTTCATTGCTTCAACACTAAGGCCCTCTTCCTGAGTTAAAGCCGAGTACCTGTTCCGTAGCTTGATCTGGAATTCCTCTATTTTCCCTCTTACCGCTAACTCATTGATCGGCTTCTTATGTACCAGTTTCTTCCGTTCCCTTCTCAGGTCTAGGCTAATTCGAGTTCTTACCATCCTGCGGTCACTGCAGTGCAACTTGCCGAGCACATTCACATCTTGTATGATGCCAGGGTTAGCGCAAAGTATGAAGTCTATTTCATTTCTAGTCTCACCGTTCGGGCTCCTCCACGTCCACTTTCGGCTATCCCGCTTGCGGAAGAAGGTATTCATTATCCTCATATTATTCTGTTCCGCAGACTCTACTAATAACTCTCCCCTGCTATTCCTAGTGCCTATGCCATATTCCCCCACTGCTTTGTTTCCAGCCTGCTTCTTGCCTACCTTGGCATTAAAGTCGCCCATTAGTATAGTGTATTTGGTTTTCACTCTACCCATCGCCGATTGCACGTCTTCATAGAAGCTTTCGACTTCCTGGTCATCATGACTGAATGTAGGGGCGTAGACCTGTACAATCTTCATTTTGTACCTCCTATTAAGTTTCACAACAAGACCTGCTACCCTCTCGTTAATGCTATAGAATTCCTGTATGTTACCAGCTATATTCTTATTAATGAGGAATCCGACTCCTAGTTCTCTTCTCTCCGCTAAGGCCCGGTAGCACAGGACGTGCCCGCTTTTTAGCACTGTATATGCTTCTTTTGGCCTCCTAACTTCACTGAGCGCTATTATATCCCATTTAATGCCCTCTAATTTCTCCAATAGCACTGCTAGACTCGCTTCACTAGATAACGTTCTAGCGTTAAACGATGCCAGGTTCATATTACAATGGCGGCCTGTCCGGAGCTTAGGGTATACCCTGCGCTCGTCCCTAAATGGGTGCAATTGTGGTGGAGGCGTTGGTGCGACGAATAGATTTCGTCGGGATGTTGGGAGCTGGAGTATCATACCGCGGGCAAGCTGATTAGCTTGTTCATTCGGCGCCTCGACAGAGCAGAGCGGGCGAAAGGTCACACTTGCTGCCGCAATAGCGCCCAGTGAGAGAGAGAGAGAGAGAGAGAGAGAGAGAGAGAGAGAGAGAGAGAGAGAGAGAGAGAAAGAACGACGAGGGAATGATAAAGAGGTTAACCGAGGACGTACCCGGTTGGCCACCCTACACTTGGGGAGGAGGAAAGGAAATCACAGATAAGGAGAGAACAGAAAAATAATAGTTAGTCACTCATATTCAGTCGCAGCGGCATCTCCCCTGTCACATGCGTTCATACATTCCAGTGTCCTTCAAGAAACGCAGAAGGGCTTTTGTGGCCTTTTGCAAGCAAGAACGCACAGGTTATGGCCCAAGCATATTTTCTTCTGAGAGCACTCTATTGTCTAGCAGGCTGAGTTCCGCTTGTAAAGTGAGTGTTGCGTGAGGGTAGAGTACGTGCATCGCGGCGACGCCATTTCACCCTCGCACTGGGAAGCCTGTGCTATCCACGCGTTCCTTGACCGTGAGAGAGCACACCTGCGTTCTAATTGCGCCTCGGTAAGGCCAAATCCATAGAGTTTCTATGGCCAAATTAAAACACGTCAAGCGTCTCAGCGCGATTGCTTGCCCGCATAGGGTTCATAACTCGAAGGCGCTCGATCGAGTGATTGAAGTTGGCGAATGTGTTACGTGGGATTTCTGGGCATGCGCACATGGTTCTAATGGTTCTAGCCTAACCAAATTCGAAACCAACCGTCGGACATGTTTTGTAATAGAGTCACAGGAGAGCGGTCAGCTAGCAGCACACTGAATTGCCGTTAGTGCACTTAAACCTTGCTGCTACCTCTTTCTAATCTGGTTTGGCCACAAAGCAACCCTGTCTCACAGGCAAAGCACGCTTTACAGACGACTGTCCGAACGCTGATTTGTGTTTTCAAAGCCAGAGCTCATTTGCCATCACACTAAATTGGCGTTAGTGCACTTAAATTAAACCTTGCTTCTACGTCTTTTCGAGTTGCTTTGGTCACAGAGCAACCCTGTCTCACAGGCAAAGCACGCTTTACAGGTGGCTGTCGGAATGCTGATTTGCGTTTTCGCAGAGAACTCTTAATTGGGAGCTCATTTGCCATACAATGGCGCTGAAAAAAACCAGTAGGACTTCGCAGTCCTAGAATAAGACAGCGGCAAGAAAATTATTCAGTAAAGGCGACTTATTCTAAGAATTGTTGTGAAAGGCGATATGAAGGGCATTTGTCTTTAGAACGGCCAGAATCACTCTGACAGGCGTTCAATAAAGATATCAGTCGCTGAACTGACAACAACGAAAGTCGGCATATTTATTTTCATTTATCTACGTAGCTGCCACTGAGAGGCTCACATATCTACCATCACTTTAGGCAGCTGAGGCTACCATACTCGCAGAAGTTTTAAGGTTGGCCTTCGGTGATAGGCATGTCGTCATCACGGGATCGCCTGCCTTTCGAGGAGACCTTCACAGGTAGAGCTGGATGTCTGAGGTCACAAGGCTAGGAAATCGAGGGCTATTGCGAGTGATTTCGTACCGACAAAAACTTACTTTGAGATGAGCAAGACGTGAACGTCATTTATCAGAATGTAATGCTAGTTGACTTTGATAGCTTTCTTTCATTTGGTCAGCAAGTTAGCGTTACACGTCTCCGTTAGCGTTACTGAATATCGACGTTAGTGCCATTAGCATTGAAGCAATTTAATGACACACCATATTGCCAACGCCGACACATGTAAGTAGCCAGGCTCCTCTCTCGCGCTTCTTACTGCACGCGCTGCGCCACCTAGCGGTGCCGCCGTCAAGTAGGCGCGCTGCGCGGGCTCGATACCGCCGAGCGTCGGATGAATTCAAGGGATCATTTTTGTCATTCTAGAGTGGCCCATACCAGGTGACACACATACTTCGTTACTCAACTTAACGTCAAATAGGTTCGTTGAAGAGCGGCACTCACCTACTGGCACATGCCCAGTGATCCAAATCGGCGTGAAAGAGGTTCATTGAAGAGCGGCACATGGGTACGTAGTGTCACATGCATGATGATCCAAGTATCATTAAAGACGTTCATGGAAGAGTAGCAAAAATCTAGTGGCGCATACTCATGCTCCAAGTCATCATCAAAGAGGTTTATTGATGAGCGACACATAGGTACAGTCGACCGATTGTTTCAACAGTAGCGAGAGCGTTGACTGGCCGACCGGTAAGCGCTTTCTAACCACGAAGCGACGAGATCAGAAAGAGTAGCGCATGCGCACGAAGTTCACCAGAAGCGCAAGTTCCGTCTGCTGAGCGCTTTCCACCAGCACGACAAAGCCTCTGGCACGATTAACTCGGTGCAAGATCCCCCGCGTATCGGAGATAACAGCTTCCAATGAACTTGCTGGACTCTTGTTGATTCGTCGTTTCATGCTGTTAGAAGACGCTGACTGGCCACCCAGTCACCACTCGCGCGGTAGCATTAAAGCATCGGTCTACTGTACGTAGTGCCACGTACACAATGACGCAAGTTGGTCTGATGGTTGGATTCAAAGCCTGTTCCCCGAGGACAACAGCTCTATGCGCTATCCTTCGACCATGGACCATCCAGTGACGTAGGTTGGTGGGAGAAGATTTAGATACATATAGGTAAGCAGACATATTAGATAGATAGGCAGATAGGCGGGTATGCCGCCGGGAAGTTTGTGAAGTGCCCTATGAATGCTAATCTTATTAAATCTGTTAGCATCACTTTGCCATCTGACGGTTACAATGGGCAACAGACTGCGATTTAGTAGTTAGGCAGATATGGCAAGCCCGTGTTTCATCCTGTGTATATTGTTTGATGAAATATCCTGTTCGTTTTCAAGGCACATACATGAACTTTCAAGGCTGCAAGTCACGGAGTCCTCTTTGTGAAAAGAAGAAATCAAGCAAGGAACCATACACGCTGACACTTTCCACGTGTGCTGACATTCGTGAGAGCACATCCTATCGACCTCACACTGATGGAAACCTTTTGAAGAAAATTAAATTATGGGGTTTTATGTGCCAAAAGCACTTTCTGATTATGAGGCATGCCGTAGTGGAGGACTCCGGAAATTTTGACCCAGTGGGGTTCTTTAACGTGCACCTAAATCTAAGTACATGGGTGTTTTCGCATTTCGCCTCCATCGAAATGCAGTCGCCGTGGCCAGGATTCGATCCCGTGACCTCGTGTTCAGCAGCCCAACACCATAGCCATTGAGCAACCAGGGTGGGTGGTTGCTCAATGCACTTTGAGTGCACTCAGTGCACTCAATATGCACTTTGGTTTATAGCATAGCCAAACGTGTTACGAATTCTGATTTATTCTTGAGAAAGCCGCGCGTTTGATTAATTCACAGGGATGACAGAAACTTTATATAGAAAAAAAAACAATTACTTTAGCCACACGGTGAACAGATGGAAGTATAGTATATAAATATACGTCCCCTTGAGGAAATCATAGGTATGTTTGGTGCACCTCGGAGAACTTGCGTGATGTAATGGAAAGAACAAACATTTACCACTGAAAAATATTAACAAATTCTTGAAAGGCATTGTGAAACCACGATCGGCGAAAACCCGCCTTGCGTCGGCGCGGGTCAATGGCGTAGCGCGCACTTTCGATTGACTCTAGCCGTTCCCGTCTTGGGTAGCATGCCGCAGAAACGCCTCCCGTTTTCATTAAAGATTTATATAAACTTTTCATTGAACTCTTTCCGACAGATTCCCGAAGCAGGAAGGAGCTGGTGTTTCACGATAAAAGGCAGCAACGCCACCTCTTAACCGTATACATCGCAAATGCTATTCCATGCTGCCCAGCCACTATCTTCGCCACAATCTCTCGTGCACAGCTGTGTGAAAAAGTGATCACGACGTTTCTTTTTTTATTTGTACCCCAGAACCACGGTTGTCACAGCTCTTTTCTATGTTTTTTTTTACTACAGTCTCGTTAGGTTCCCCCGCGTCGTGAGTGTTTACGCAGGAGTCATAAAGCGTAACGCGCACCGCAACGATTGACTCTCGGGGCAGCGATTGTTTTATTTCTCTCTCCCTCTACTCCTTCTTCCCCTGCAAACTTTTGACCCCGTTCCTCCCTGATGGGAAAATGCCGTTTCCGTTGACCGTTGCTAGACTGTTTTTTTTTTTTCAATTAGTTAACGTACGCGTCTATTCTAGATCTTCAAATCAAGCAGCTACAATTCCAGTTGACGGACCCTCTTAACTGTCACGGATCACAGCTGTTCGCATTTAGAGAATAACCCGTCTCATGAATGATAAAGAAAAACCTTTTATGGAATTGTCGGGTGGCCTTATTAAATGAATAAATAAATAAATAAATAAATAAATAAATAAATAAATAAATAAATAAATAAATAAATAAATAAATAAATAAATGATTTTTGCAGAGAAGAAAAGTAGACGGTTGTAGTAGACATTGCAGTGTCAGTTACTCAAAAAACAAGCAAACATACAAACAAACGAAAACGACCTTATTTGAATTTTTATTACACAACCACTAAAAGCTTCAAGTATCTGAAATCGAGTGTTTCCTTTCGCATATTTTTCTGCTCAATACTGCGTACATAAAAAGCTGGAGAGAATGCTCAGATGAACCCCGCAAACCACGCCACATTTGATTGAGCGCCGTTTCTGTGACAAAATATTGAAAATTGCGCCTATATACTGCAAATTACACTAACCCCCTCTCACTGATCTTTCTTTCTCTCCCATACGGTGTATATACATATATAGTCCCAACAACCACATCCATAATGCATATACTTATAGCTATTCTCAGTACATCGGGACATTTCCTTTCCCAATACAATCCGCTTTGAACTGCGCAAGCAATTTTCCTGCCATTGTCCTGATTTATTTATCTGTGGCACTTACTCTAGTAAAAAGAAAACGGCAAGAAAGTATCACGTCCTGCCAAAATAGCTGCACGCGGAGGGAAAGCGCTCGGTGATAAAGATCGCCGTTGATGGGGCAGAAAAGATTCGTCATGCGACGGGCTACAACGGAGGGCGCCTCTGCGCGAAATGGTCTTCCCGCGCCTCCATCTCAATGAATAGCCGGATCTTGCCAAAATCCAGCAGACCGTGTCAATAAGACGGTGTCTTTCAAGGCTTTATAGCCGAGGTCAGAAATCTCGCCGGCGCTAGGGCTCTATTCGGCTTAAGACATTTCAAACGGCCGGCCCTCTCGGCCTTATGAAGGTGCCCTCATCAGCGCTTCAAAGACGAAGTAGAATTCGGTGATCGGTCAGCTAGGACGTGCTCACAGCTTCTGGCGTCCAGTTGCTGCATGCGGCCTATGTGAAATGAAGCGGAGCGAGGAAAGCTGACTTCGAAAACTGCACCGAAAATATCGAGAAAGTGAGAGAGATATAGATAGAAAAAAAATTAATAAACGAGGCCATGGGGTAAAAGAGAAGAGACAGTGATGCAACCACTTCTTAGTAGGGAGGGCTCTTTCGAATAGTCGCCCCTTCTTTTTTTTTTTCGCGTACTGCACCCGCGGTGCTTCCCCTATGCAACGAGGGGTCTCGCCGAAAGCAGGGAGACGTGAGCGGAAGCGAATGATAGTCGAGGTTTCTTGGGGAAACGAAGCGCGGAAAGGGGGATGAGACCGTTTCGAAATGGTTGTTCATCGCATCCGCATCGAATACTGCTCTCTCGGCAGTACGCGTAGCAGCATCACGCACGCACGCGTGCTCGCAATCAATAAGGAGATCGAAGAACGAAATACAAGCGAATGAAAGATGCATAGAAGGAGAAAGGAAGGCTCCGCAGTTTAGAAGGGGATGAAGAGATAGAACTGTGATGCGCCCCCGTCGCACTTTTTTTTGCGCCAGAAGCCTATTGGCAACGAGGAAGATGCGGGGACAAAAGCGGGAGAGACATCGCATGACATTTCGAGCTCGTTACAAGATCATAATGGCGTGTAATGCCGGCGCGGCAAGCACCGAACATGCCAGTGCATTCCGCCTCTTTCTATCATTCCCTTTCTGTACAGGTGCACCTCATCTTCGAAATGTTGCATATGTAAATGTACGTACGTACGTACGTACGTACGTACGTATGTATGTATGTATGTATGTATGTATGTATGTATGTATGTATGTATGTATGTATGTATGTATGTATGTATGTATGTATGTATGTATGTATGTATGTATGTATGTATGTATGTATGTATGTATGTATGTATGTATGTATGTATGTATGTATGTATGTATGCATGTATGTATGTATGTATGTATGTATGTATGTATGTATGTATGTATGTATGTATGTATGTATGTATGTATGTATGTATGTATGTATGTATGTATGTATGTATGTATGTATGTATGTATGTATGTATGTATGTATGTATGTATGTATGTATGTATGTATGTATGTATGTATGTATGTATGTATGTATGTATGTATGTATGTATGTATGTATGTATGTATGTATGTATGTATGTATGTATGTATGTATGTATGTATGTATGTATGTATGTATGTATGTATGTATGTATGTATGTATGTATGTATGTATGTATGTATGTGTATGTATGTATGTATGTATGTATGTATGTATGTATGTATGTATGTATGTATGTATGTATGTATGTATGTATGTATGTATGTATGTATGTATTTCGCAGCTGCGGTTATTAGAAAAATTCGTTAATACAGTTGTCATGGATAGTTTTCACTTCACGATAGCCTTTGGCGATCTTACTTTTCTACTCTTTGGATAACGTTGGTTTATGAAAAGCAGGAAAGCAGTATGTATGTATGTACATACGACTTTCTTGTCGATCAGCATAAAAAATTGTGAAGGAAGAAAGAAAACGCAAAGGGCACAAATAGCAATCATGCGGAAGGGAGCTTTTGGTAGTTTTCCTGCTTTTCATAAACCAACGTTATCCAAAGAGTAGAAAAGTAAGATCGCCAAAGGCTATCGTGAAGTGAAAACTATCCATGACAACTGTATTAACGAATTTTTCTAATAACCGCAGCTGCGAAATCTAAAACAAAGAAAATGCTCTGTCTCTCCCTCTCTAGAGAAAGCGTTCGAAGCTGCTCGAAGTGACCAGACTCGTAGTCGGCCCACACTTCAGGGAGCTACAAAAGAACACACATTGCCCAAAGATTAAAAAAGGTACAGCGCTCCTCGCTCTGCAAAGCTTAGATATATGTAATGTTGGGAAAATCATCTTGAAACACGTCATTACCAATAAATCTTGTCAGTCGCACACTTGTTCGCATAATTGTTGCAATCACTCTAGCATTGTACGTACGGATGTATGGTACGTACATACGCACACACACACGTCTTTTATTCAGTCACAGAACAAAGAAATGTAGAAAAGACAATGAAACGATAAGATAACGCAGCAGCAGCGGACCCCGAATGCGTACAACTGTACGCCTTGCTTTGTGCGCAAGCGCGGTGAACCTTTATTTCGAAATATTTGCTTGAATGTCGTCGTCACAAAGCTTCACTTTTTTTCCTTCTCCAACCATTAACCTCGGGACTCATTTATTTCGCTTAGACACGATAGCGCTAAAAATTTACGAAAAAAATACCTCTCCGAATAAGACGACTGGATTGGTGCGCCTAAAGGCTTCATTAAAATTTGAACGCCGTCGCCCTCATTTGTCTCGTGGGGACACAATGGCACATCGAAGGTTATATTCGAACCCACAAGAGCCAAGCTGCGGCTATTTTCTGGGTGCCGACAAAAGATTTTGAGCAGGAAATGATGTTCTTTCTCGGCGCCCATTTCTTGCTTTCTGGGCAATACGTGTAAAAAAGAGGGGGAAAAAAGAACACTTGATGACCTTACATTTGTGCGAGATTCTCAATACTTGATGCTGCCATTAACGCATGGTGCTACGAACCTCGGCATTGTGTAAATTTTGTACATCGAAAATTGACGCTGCAGTGCGACCAACAAAGATAAAGAAATAAAGAGAATATTGACCGGATAGCGAAAAGAATATGTAACCGCTTCCATATATATATATATATATATATATATATATATATATATATATATATATATATATATATATATATATATATTATAATACAGTAAAAGCTCGTTAATTCGAACCGCAAGGGGAAGCCGCTTCAGTTCGAATTAACGAAAGTTCGAACTAACGAAAGTGAAGGAGAGCAACAGTACACTGCGATTTGGAAGCAGTAGGGCATGTCAGCAATTTGGCGTGTCAGAAAGTGATGGCGTATGCCGCGGGCACACGCCATCTTGAAGTCGAAGCTCTGGGTCCGACTGTGCCACACTACCGATGTCCACTGAAACGAACGTTAGCCGAGGCTTAACAGCATCACAATGAATCGCGACGGCCGATACCTCCTAAGCTGAAAACAGACGCACACAACCGATGAAGACTGCCGAGACAAAGGCGCTGCACATGTGAAGGTAGCGAAGGCCCCGATTCGTTGGTTCTTAATTGCAAGCGCAGCTGCGACGTACTTGATTCGCTGTGTTTCGGAGATGGCGCTTGCCGTGCCATCTCCGCACAACATTAGCAGCTGTACAAGATTTGCAAAGCCTCCGAGATTCGCAACGGGCATGAAGTCTCGGAGGTTACGTAGAGCGGAGAGGCGGCAGCCGCCGCTGCCTTCTGGCTGACCCCGCGTCGGTTAGATTTTTTTCCGATTTGGCTTCTCTCGCCGTTCTCTCCGTTTCGGAGGCAATACAGCCTTGTGTGTAGGCAGTAGGCGCGTTTCTCTGGCCGTGTCCCAAGCGAGCGTAGTTCGAATTATCCGTGAGGGAACCTTCTCGCGTTCGAATTAACGGACTTTTTTATACATACACTTCTGTGGAGCTTGGCCGGACCAAATCGTACAGTTCGAATTATCCATAAATTCGAATTATTGAAGTTCGAATTAACGAGCTTTCACTGTATATGATATATATTAACTTACACGTTGTGCGATGTACCAACAGAGGGACATAGTTTTCATCTTAAAGGATAAATAATCTCAACAACGCTGTTTAGAAATTCGTGACTGGTTCTTTTGCGGAGCTTGCAGTGCGATATGTTCAAATGGCCGGGCGTTTTGTGCACAGAGACACAATTTCTCGAACGGATCAACTGTAATGATTATTCCACAGATACTGCACCATACAAGGTATTTTTCTCCTGATTGCGTATATCGTTCTTAGAGATGGAAGTACGCCAGATATTTCGTGCCATTTACATTGACAATGAAGATAAATATGCACAAATGTGAGGGCGATATAGAAAACCTTGCATGGCAGTAGCATAAATACTTTCTCATTCGTTGCCTTGGCTGTGATAATTGTTGCACCGCGATTTGTCTATTTTCTGACCATTACGTGCGATTTACTTTGCACTCTAGGCAACAACGTGGTAAATCGGTCGATTCCGGAGAAGGTCACGCAAACGGAACGGCCGATGAAAAGGCGTTATACGTAATTGGCGTGCTAATCTTTTTTCTTCCTACCAGTTTGCCCTTTCTTTTCGTTAATTTCTTGCTCATTCGTGCTGTTCCACATTGTACTCCGCTTCACGCATTCTCCTTCGTGAGCCCTGTTAACTAACTAACTAACTAACTAACTAACTAACTAACTAACTAACTAACTAACTAACTAACTAACTAACTAACTAACTAACTAACTAACTAACTAACTAACTAACTAACTAACTAACTAACTAACTAACTAACTAACTAACTAACTAACTAACTAACTAACTAACTAACTAACTAACTAACTAACTAACTAACTAACTAACTAACTAACTAACTAACTTCGTAGCCACTCACAGGTGTGACAGGTGTAACGTACATCCCCTATACAAAGCACGCTTATTTTTTACGAAATTCGGTTAAACGGCGTTGCAAATAAAATAACCATGGTAGTAATAGGATACCGTACATAGTATAAAATATCAGCAGTCTGACAGCCATGAGGGAGTACAACACACAGGGCAACTAGGACAATGCGATGTCAGCGATCTCGTCGCCGTGTTCACATTTCCCAGCTCATTAGATTGCATGTCAACTTCATGTCACTGCTTTTGCAGTCCTTTTGTGTCTACGCGCGTCCTCTCAGACGCAATTAGTATGGCCTCCATTAAGTACAATCTATACGTTTGTAGAAGCCAGGCTATAGAAGTACACACCAAGATACAGAAACAAACGTCTTTTGAGGTTT
Source organism: Dermacentor albipictus (assembly GCF_038994185.2). Classification (NCBI taxonomy): domain Eukaryota; kingdom Metazoa; phylum Arthropoda; class Arachnida; order Ixodida; family Ixodidae; genus Dermacentor; species Dermacentor albipictus. The sequence goes on from NC_091824.1 coordinate 79,839,867, forward strand.
TTCATCAGAGTAGATTAAGCGGTCGAACGAACGTTTCAAGGGAAAGCACTACAACACGTAATGTCAAAGGAACCTACCGTTATGGTATGGGTTATGAACCTACCGGGTGCACAACTCATTCCAGGTTCTGTGCTCCAGGTGCACCTTGGATATAAGCGAGAAATTCTGCTACTTCTCAGCGTGGGCGTCTGGTAATGAAGCGAAACATCTACATTTTAAAGTCGTAATGCAAAAACAGCAAGAGTAATGTATTCAAAGCACGTATTGAGAGAGAGAGAGAGAGAGAGAGAGAGAGAGAGAGAGAGAGAGTAAGCAAGGACAGGAAAGGCCGGGAGGTCAACCAGAAGAGTATCCGGTTTGCTACCCTACACTGGGGGTGGGGGAAAGGAGAATAGAAAAAGGAGAAAGGGAGAGAGTGAGCACTGAGTACGTATGGGTGGGACACTATGCACAGGGACACTATAAACGGTCTCTTAAACCGGTGTACCTCAAGTATTGCGGTAATGCAGAATTCGCTTTTCGTGCACGTATTGAAATACATGTAAAGCGAAGGGGCTTTATTTGGGGATTAATTAAATGCTACACATACAACAGCGTTGCATACGACTTTGTTTATATTGATCCTATGCAGCGTGTAATGCCATGCAATGCTTGTGTTATCCACCGAAAAGGTGACAACCTCATTGTCATGAAATATCTATGTTTATGCACAACACCGCTGAATTCCTATGCCGAAATGAAAATCCACATGAGGTGGATGCACAGTGTCAGACGTCGGCGCAGTGATGTAGCAGGAAAGAAGGCGATGTCAAGGGAAGAATGGCGTGGATATGTGTATGCCCAGGGAAGCGCAATGCCCAACTTGCTACGTTTAGGAATTCTTGTGTCACAGTGGGAAGCACCCATTCTGGAGGATTCGCCAAGAATCACCGTACTCCCAGTGCTCCTCTAACTCATGGCTAAGTGAAATAAAATCGAGTAAATCGAAGAACCAGTCGAAACAAGCTGTTATTCCATTACGACGTCGGCTTTATGTAGGAATTCTTTAATTGCACAGAACTGAGGTACGCTTACTGGCACTAAATTGGCGGTCAGCCTACAGGGTTTATTGCGTTCGTTTTCTGATACCTGTTTGGTTTTTCAATGGGCCATACATATTTAGAAAGGTAAGAAGCAAAACTTCGCGATTAGCTTTAGTTTATTTACCCGACAGTTTGGGTCAGTCAACCGACCTTTTTCAAGGGTCAAATAAGGTCGGTCTACCGGCCGAACCGATACTATATATGTATGTGCCTGTTAATTAAACCGCCTTACATATTTGGTGGAGGTCGCTAGGTTTTTCCCAACCCTGGAACTCCGCAGTCGGAAGTTGCCGCCCATCATCTCTGAAGACGCACGCAGAACACCACCACCGGCCACGCCCGCCCTTCTCCGTTCCGGCTCGCTGAGTCAACGGGATCCAGCCATCATCAGCGGCTCCGACGATAACGACGTCGAAGACTGGCTCTCATCCTGTAAACGCGACTGTGCCCACAACAAATGGGACGATGCTCACAACTTGAACAACGCGGTCCTTTACCTCACGGGCGTCGCGAACGTGTGGTCCCGCAACCACGAACCCGACCTTCGCACCTGGTCAGATTTCAAGACGAGGTTCCCGCAAATTTTCGGTTGTCCCGAAGGCTTCGTGGCGGAGAGCGCTTGCGTAGCCGTTCCCAGTAGCCCGGTGAGAGCTTCACCAACTACACAGAAGACGTCGTCGACCTTTGCAAGGGCGTCAATGCATCGATGACCGAACCCGATAACATCCGTGATATCTTGAAAGGTATCGAAGACGACGCCTTTCAAGTGCTCCTATCGAAAAAGCCGCGGACCGTCGTCGAAGTTGCTGATATTTGTCAGAGTTACGATGAATTCCGCAGACAATGTCTACTGACCCGGCGTTCTTCCACGCAGGATACCTCTGTTTCGAGCTTAACTGCAGTTCCCTACCCCGGCACCCGGCTCTGTGAGATCAAAGATTTCATCCGTGCCACTCGGCAGCTGTCTCTACTGACTGCCGTTCCAAGCTCTACGCCATTTTTGACTCCACACCTGTGACAAATGATACAGGAGCGAGTCTCTAGCCACGCGTCGAAAACTTAGTCGCTTGAATTTATTTAATAACATATAATACCATAACGTTCTTCACGACAAATTTATTCTATCACCGCATTATATGTCCCATCGCATTGACCATCGCCTTCAGGGAGGTATTCCATTTTGTAAAACAAATACTTTTTCCGAAACTTTTCTTTCTCCCACGCAATCGAGTGGAACCACCTTCCTGCTGATATTGCATCAATCATTGCTAATCAACGTTTTCACGAGGCACTAACCACCATTGTTTAGGTTCATGCCCGTTTGAATTTGTTATTGTATAACTCACTGCATCTTGTTTTTCTCTTTATGATTGTATTTTTTCCTACTCCCCTCTGTAATGCGATTGGCCTTGAGGCTATTCCGTCCCCGCATGTACCGCCGCCGGCGGCTGCATCTATAACATACGCTGAAGTTGTAGCGTGGACCGTGCCACCGACGTTCTCGCCACCACAGTTCGCTGTACTGTCACGTCCGCCCGCGTTTCCCACCAGGACACCAGCCAACAGTGGACTATGGCGCACGCCCGAGAACCACCCAATATGCTTCTATTGCGGCATCCCTGGTCATGTGGCACGGTTCTGTCGCCGTCGCTCACGGCTTCCCCGAGCTGACCAACCTGCGCCATCATACGCCCCTCCAGTTCCGTTCTTCTCGTCACCTCGTGAGTGACGTTCGATTTCTCTGCGCATCGCCAACGCTGTCCACAAGTGCCGCTCGCGATCTCCTCCGACGCCGTTCGCTTTCGCCAATGCGTCGTCGTCCGATTCCTATCGGACAGGAAAACTAGTCGACGCAGTTCCCTAGGCAAGAACTGCGCCTGTGCCAAACAGCACAAGGCCTCGCTATTCTCCGACGAACGTTACTGAAGTATCTGTAGACGGAACTGTTGCACTTGCGCTAGGCGACACAGGAGCCACCGTTTCTGTAGTTACCCAATAACGTTGTCGCTCACTCAGAAAAGTAATGACACCCTTGCCTGCCCTGTCGCTCCGTACAGCAAGCGCATAGCACATTACCTCTGTTGCTGCATGCACTACTCTTCACGACAAATTTACTCTATCACCGCAATGTATGTCCCATCGCATTGATCATTGCCTTAAGGGAGGCATTCCATTTTGTAAAACAAGTACTTTTTCCGAAACTTTTCTTTCTCGCCCGCAATCGAGTGGAACCACCTTCCTGCTGATATTGCATCAATCAGTGATAACCAACGTTTTCGCGAGGCACTAACCACCAATGTTTAGGTTCACCATTCAAGGGCTCACGTACACAGTCGAATTTGTTGTTCTCTCTTCATGCTCATACGACATCATCTTGGGGTGGGACTTTCTTTCCGACCACAAGGCCGTCATCGGCTGTTCTCGCTCCGAAGTCGAATTTTCGCCGCTTCCTGACGCTCAACTTGATGATGCTGATGATTCCGGCGCCAAGTGGCTTGTTACTGACGACACTACAATACCTCCGCACCCATCTGTGATTGCAACTGCCTGCTCCAACGGTGTTACAGATAACACTGCTCTTTTTACACGGTCACATATTTTTGTTCCTCGACGATGTTCTCTTCCGTTCACTGTCCTCACTGTCGACGGGAGCTTCACTCATATGCTTGTCTCCACCGAGTATGCCTCGCCCCTCACTCTGCGTCACGGAGATTGCCTTGGACATCTTGAGCGCATCGACTTTACGACCATCTTCGATGCCCCTCTTGATGGTTCCTCCTCTGAGATCAGTACATTGGCTTGTTGCCCTGCCTGCCCCCTGTCTCCGCCAGACGTTTTCGACAGTTCTGTGGATACCAACCCGAGCCCGGCACAACGTTCCCAGCTTCTCAACCTGCTTCGCAAGTACTCCTCTACATTCGATTGTCAAGCAGCTACATTGAGCCGCGCATCGACGGTCTATCACGGTGACCAATGACAGCAGAAGTTCCGTCGCGATGACGACCGACCCACCAGCTCTTATCAGCCGGACTCTATAGTCTGGCTCTGGATACCTACCACCACCCCAAGTACTTCCTCTAAACTATTATCCAAGTACCACGGTCCCTATCGCGTCGTGCAGCAGGCGTCTCCTGTCAAATACCTGGTCGAGCATCTCACGCTGTCCGCTGACTTCAGGTGCCGTGGATGTGAGACTGTGCACGTGCAGCGATTCAAACCTTACCACAATCCAGTCGTCCTCTCCTCCCCTTGAGACACCAGGATGGCGCTCTATTCCCCGGGGGGAAGTCGTAGCGAAGAAGGCAGGAGTGTGGTTCAGGCGCATCATCAATGTATCGAACCGAACGGAGCTCGCGCTCTCGGTGCCCGACGCTTGATCAACGTCTGTGTATCGTGCAATGTCCTGACTTGGTAATTAAACAACCGTACAATATATATATATATATATATATATATATATATATATATATATATATATATATATATATATATTCTTTTTTTCTTTCTTTCTTTTTTTCTTTTTTTTCTTTTTTTCTTTTTCTTTCTTTTCTTTTTTTCTTGACTACGTGCTCGAAACGTGACTTCTGAGTGCAAAGCCGACTGGAAGATTCTCGCTCCAGGAGCAATCAGACTGCCGCGACTGATTCCAAAGCACTTCGAAACCTCACCGGCACCACTTTTAATTGCGGGAATGCTTGAAAGGACGACAGTAAGTTGCAGACCAATTACTTCGTTTTCGCAACCCAAGAGTAATTGCGTTTCTAGGAATCTTGCAGTCCTTTGGCCGCAATACACTTACTTTCCTCGACTGCACTTGCGTTGGGAGTGGAAGCGAGCAAATAAACGGATGGGACGGAACGTACATGGCATTAGTTATGCGACAGTAACCCGCAAATACAGATACGGTCTATGCATGCACGCATAGGGCTGTTAATTTTTCGCGAAGTTCTATGGACTAAGAGCAAGCTTCACGAAAAGAAAACTACGCGTAAATAAAAACCCACTCAAGATCCACAGGTTCATTTGCCGGCAAGCAGATAGGCGCGCGCAAGGTTTGAGTTTTGCGTCTGCTCAACGCTCCCTAACCGGGCCGAAATGCTGATTACGAGGCGCCTTAGCCGGCGCACCGAAAGCAGAGGCAGGGAAATTATGAGTTACGAGCGATTGTTTCCGGGTACAAATGGGTCGCAACGCAACACAACATAGAGGAGGAGCTCCAGGAAAAGTCATTGAAGAAGAGTTTGCGCCGCCCTTTAATTCCAGTAGACAAATAAAGAGCAACGTTAGCGAAGTCGTGGTACTGCTCGTCTTCTTGTTATTTCTTTAAAACAATTTCAGGACTGTCGAAACTTCCCGGCGCACATGTTTACATGGTAGACAGCTTTTCTTTATTACATTGAAATGAAAAAAAAAAGAAAAGATGTAGCCTTACTGTAATGGCGATGGCTGCTGCTTTTCACGTAACATTAACAATAAGAAAAAGACAACGTCATAGGTTCGAGCAATATAAAACAGAGTTAGTTAAGTTTGTTCAGACGAACAAAGTCAAACAACGAACACAATTTCCATAAGAAATTCGCTAAGTCTAGACATATACGCGCAGGAAAAGTCATTGAAGAAGAGTTTGCGCCGCCCTTTAATTCCAGTAGACAAATAAAGAGCAACGTTAGCGAAGTCGTGGTACTGCTCGTCTTCTTGTTATTTTTTTTAAAACAATTTCAGGACTGTCGAAACTTCCCGGCGCACATGTTTACATGGTAGACAGCTTTTCTTTATTACATTGAAATGAAAAAAAGAAAAGATGTAGCCTTACTGTAATGGCGATGGCTTCTGCTTTTCACGTAACATTAACAATAAGAAAAAGACAACGTCATAGGTTCGAGCAATCTAAAACAGAGTTAGTTAAGTTTGTTCAGACGAACAAAGACAAACAACGAACACAATTTCCATAAGAAATTCGCTAAGTCTAGACATATACGCGTTGTTACGGATTTCCCACCGAAGTCACCAGTGTTATGAACTCCAACCGGTGCCACCAGTGTTACGACATCCAACCGGTGCCGCCAGTGTTACGAACTTGTACCGCTGCACCACGATTACGGCTTTGTGGTCCCGTAGCGCTCGTCACCCGTTTCGTGACAGAGCGTTGGTAGCGAAGACTCCGAGCCTGGCGTCGATGAGAATAACAAAAGGGACTTTATACATTATATACAGGTTATCATACAGGACATGAACGGGTCGGCACTGGGGCCGAGAGCTCACACAAACGCGACTGTTCTCGCACGACGACGTCCGGCGAAAACGCGTGACACATCTCACCCCAGTCGGGAGCGACCCTCTCTCCAGGTGGGGTCGGCGGATCCTGTTTTCCAGGCGGCGTCTCGCTGCTTTTATAATCCCCGAGGCCCATTGTCACTCAAACGGCCCAATACAAAGTCAGCACACGACGGTCGTCCGAGGGGTCCAACCAGCGACCGCGCTGGCCACCCGGTTCAAAGTTCGCGCGCGCGGTGACCTCCAGGCAAGGGAGGTGCGGCGCCGGGCCGTCTGGCACACGCGGACACGTCTAAACACGCTGCTTCGCCGAGGCTTCTCCCGCACGAAGGCGCAGCATCTTGACTTGTGAAGGGAGAATTATGGCGCTCGCAGGATAGATTCTGCATCTTGCAGATTCGGGATCCGGGCTTGTGGTAATGGCACAACAGCATCCCCGCCCTCAGATAAGGCGCCGGGAAGACGAGCTGCCTCCACGTGGCTCGGATGCCAGGCGCGCACGTTCGTCAGGCTCGTCCAAGTTCACGTCCAGTGTCGGGACGCCAGGTAACATCACGTGCCCAGGTCCGACTCGCCAGGACAGGAGCTCTGCTCACCACGTCGTCGCCAAGGCACCTTGACCAGCTCCGCTCGGGTCGTTCCTAAGACCTTGCTTCTCGCCACTGGTCCCGCTTGGTCGTTCTGCAGCTTGCAAAACCGACCGGCAAAAGGCAACACCCAACACGAACAAGTGCCCTCTGTCTCCCGTCAAACACCAGACAAGGCCATAATTCAAATCAACCTAATTAATCGCTATCCCCTTTTGCTCCCGCTGCAACAAGAGGCAGGTGTACGATCTAGCACACAAGGCTCAAACAATCAGTTTTCAAATCAATAACACACCAAAATAGAAACAATTATTAATCAGCAATAATAATTACAAATAGAATGGTCCCCTTGAAATCGCTTTGGACCGAAAACATACTTCTGAGGAAGCAAATGAGGTCATTCATTTTTCCCGGCGATATTTTCGCGGAATCTGAAGCTGCTTATATTTGCGACCCTGCTTATCCGTGTAGCGGCGGTACAATAAGCCAGGTTCCTTGCCAAATGAAACCCCCTTTTTTTCCACTCCCCGTTTGACGCTCTTCCTCAGATCGGCTAATGAACAATCTTCCTGCTGCTCGCGAATCAGACTTTTTCTTTCAACTGCAGCCTGCTCCTGCCGGCTGGCGGAAACCGGAGCGAGTGCGGAGCCCGCGTCGCCTAATTGCGGCGTCGAGTCTATATCGCGGCTAGCACTGCACGCGTCACTCCCACTCACTTCCAGGACCCGCTCGTCTAGGCCAGCCTCCGAGCTCTGCCTCTCCCGTGACTGCTCGCCACTCAAGTTACCGTGATCGGTCCGTGTGCCGCACCGCTGTTCGCTCACCGACGCTAAGTCAAGTTCCCTCGACAGCGGGCGCGCTTTGGATCGCGTGGGGGCCATGTACGCCACGTCGGCAAAGAATGATTTGCCGTGATCCCTCAGCAACTGCTCCGAGCTATTTGAGAAGAGGTAGGAAAATTGCTCCGGGAGGGCGGCTGACACAGCGGCTTCGGTGTTAAGTTTCCCAAATTCTCCTTCAATGCTAACCGTTGCGATCGGTAAACAGACACTCTCCTTCTCGGCCACTTGCCGTATCCTAACGCACTCTCCCGTAAAATCACTCGAGGAGACGAAAGACGGGTGAACAACGTCCATAGTTGCTGCAGAGTCCCGCAGTGCTCGGCACTTCTTGCCGTTTACCTTAATTTCCTGCACATAGGGCTCCAATAGACGTATGTTTTTGTGAGTTTCCTGTATCGTTGCAAAAGCAATTCTCTCTGGGCAGCTTGCAGCGATGTGCCCTTGCTTTTTGCAATTGTAGCAGGTTAACGGTCTCCGTTTTTCAAAAGAACGCGTCATTTCGTTTCGCTGTTTCGGACCATCGTCATCATTCTGAGATGCATTCTGTCCATCCCTTACAGTTTCTTTGGGAAGGGACTCGTCGTCCCGAAACTCGCGACGCGTGATTTCCTTCCGTTCGTCGGGCTTCCCGTAAAACCCATCTCTTCTATCTGCTTTTTCTATGCGCACTGCTTTGCTGTGCAAGCTGCGGCGGGTGTAATACTCTTCCGCTAACTCTGCTGCCTTGTTTAGCTTAACCTCCTTTAGCCTATCTTGCAGCCAGAGCCGGACATCCTCATCAATGCAACGGTAGAACTGCTCCAACGCGATGCATTCGACAATTTTGTCGCGGTCGTCGTAAACCTCTTCGCCCTTCAGCCATTCCACCAAGTCGGCTTTTAGACGAAACGCGAAGTCAACATTCGACTCCTTACCCTTTTTTGCATACCGGAACCTCTGCCGGAAAGCTTCGGGCGACAATTTGTACTTCCGCAGTAGCGCTTCCTTCACATCACTGTAGCTCTCAAACGCCTCTTTCGATAAGCAAGTTATTACGTCTGATGCCTCCCCAGGAAGCAACGCTAACAGATTCTGTGCCCAGAGGGATCGCTCAATGCTATTCCGTTCGCACACGTGCTCAAATTTCACGAGGTATTTGGCCATATCCTCTCCGACGACAAAGGGTGGAAGTTGATCGCGTATTCTTGGAACGTTAGAAGTGAGACTAGGCGCTGGCGAGCTATTTCGGGTCTCCAACTCTTTCATTTTAAGCTCGTGCTCACGAATCTCTCTCCTTTCCTCCTTTTCCTCCTCGCGACGTTGCTGTTCTCTCCTTTCCTCCTTTTCCTCCTCGCGACGTTGCTGTTCTCTCCTTTCCTCCTCGCGACGTTGCTGTTCTCTCCTTTCCTCCTTTTCCTCCTCGCGACGTTGCTGTTCTCTCCTTTCCTCCTTTTCCTCCTCGCGACGTTGCTGTTCTCTCCTTTCCTGCTCGCAACGTTCCTTCTCCTCCCTTTCCCGACGTTCATTGATACCCGCCAAGGCCTCAGCGGCTTCCTCAGCCGTTACGTCCCCAGTCCTCATGACCTCAAGGATCGCATTCTTTCTTTTGGTTGAGCCCAACTCAATGCCCAACTCCTCACAAATTTCGAGAAGTTCCTTCACCTTGTACTTCTCCATCGTTCACACTGTCCTCCTGCTGTTTACCCTTTTTGAATATACCTGCCGTACGCTACTATAACACTACTAGTAAGACATATGCAAGTATTTCTCACACTGCCCTTTTTACCCCCTCAGCATCCCCTGGTTTTCAAAACACTCTTACTAGGCTTGAAACACACAAGGTTATCACAATGCAACACCAAATCCTTCCTTAAGCTACTATAACCTGTGTCAAAGAAAGTCTGGTGTTTGAGGTAAACTTCAGGCACTCACCGCGCCGAGGTAGCTGATGCCGGTCAATCCCGTAGCTGCCATCCAGTGTTACGGATTTCCCACCGAAGTCACCAGTGTTATGAACTCCAACCGGTGCCACCAGTGTTACGACATCCAACCGGTGCCGCCAGTGTTACGAACTTGTACCGCTGCACCACGATTACGGCTTTGTGGTCCCGTAGCGCTCGTCACCCGTTTCGTGACAGAGCGTTGGTAGCGAAGACTCCGAGCCTGGCGTCGATGAGAATAACAAAAGGGACTTTATACATTATATACAGGTTATCATACAGGACATGAACGGGTCGGCACTGGGGCCGAGAGCTCACACAAACGCGACTGTTCTCGCACGACGACGTCCGGCGAAAACGCGTGACACATCTCACCCCAGTCGGGAGCGACCCTCTCTCCAGGTGGGGTCGGCGGATCCTGTTTTCCAGGCGGCGTCTCGCTGCTTTTATAATCCCCGAGGCCCATTGTCACTCAAACGGCCCAATACAAAGTCAGCACACGACGGTCGTCCGAGGGGTCCAACCAGCGACCGCGCTGGCCACCCGGTTCAAAGTTCGCGCGCGCGGTGACCTCCAGGCAAGGGAGGTGCGGCGCCGGGCCGTCTGGCACACGCGGACACGTCTAAACACGCTGCTTCGCCGAGGCTTCTCCCGCACGAAGGCGCAGCATCTTGACTTGTGAAGGGAGAATTATGGCGCTCGCAGGATAGATTCTGCATCTTGCAGATTCGGGATCCGGGCTTGTGGTAATGGCACAACAGCGTATACAGAGTTCCGGACGCACACGCGAAGCCGCGATGCAGTACTAGTGCTTGTTAAAGGTTTATTGAACCTTATAAACTTGTCACGTACGCATCACTGTCATCACTAGAGGAATAACCGTGACTAAGTGGCAGCAAGAATTTTATGAAGTGAGGGAAAAATCAAATCATACTCTCGTTCGACATTGCCAATGATTGTGAGGGCATGCGTTACGTTGAGGGAGCTGGCGTGTCCGTCCTTTCTTTACGTTTATGCATTTATGCAACACGAGACTTTCATCGGCAGTGTAGTTGCCAAAGTACCGGCATTGGTTTGCATTCTTTGGCACTGAAGGTAATGCTAACGGAAAAACACTTCACACTCACTGTAGCGGCTTTTGATCTCTTGCCTCTTCATAAAAACGTGGTCGCCGCCGTCAAGAAGCCTATCCACAATGTTGTCCTCAGCCGGTGAATGTCACAGCCACCACGCCGCCAGAAAACGTGTTGCAATATTTGGTTAAAGTTATCTGACCATTGCTATGTTTGCAGGAAAACAGCGGTAATCGTACACTTTAACAGAAAATGTAAATGAAGTGACATGCGCCGCGTATGATTTATTCGCATGATCAGAGAAAAGCTGTATGTTTTTATAAAGCAAGTACGTGGAGGATTGAACGCCAGCAGTATCACACTGTGACGGTGACCGCAACCAGCCGAAACAATGTCGCTGTCGGGGTCTGCTCATTGCACAACGCAGCAGAATGAGCGTCATAATGCGTTGAATGAACATTGAGCCAGGCAATAAGCAGATTTTTGTTTTTATGCGGTATACAGAGAAGGTGTTCAGAGAAAGCACGGATCACCCATTTTACAGGGTTAAATTTTTGGGATGCATGCACTATTCGTTTTTTTCTGCTCATTAAATGTACAAATTCACTGTAAATGAATATAAAGCTTCTAACTCCGATTGGTACATCATGTTTTATCTCTTTGTACGCGAGGCACACTGGTGACATTACTGCCCCCCCCCCCCCCCCTCTTTGTGGAAGGCGTCTGTGATCCAGTGCAAGGTTCTATACTTGTCTGCAGCAGTAGAATAAAGACTTGGAATTGCTGGTGCGTGGAAAACGGGTACACAGCCAGAGATGACAGTGATCTAACTCTGCCTCACTTTCGATTTTCTTATGTATGCTGTTTTTCGTTCGTCACGTGTGCAAAGAATGACGGCGGCACCATGACCGTACTTTATTGAGCGGTATCTAAGACACCGAATGCTCGTAATGACTTCTGCTTTCAAAGACATGCTGCGAATGACAAGTGTATATCGCACACTATGTTGCTTGAACCCATTGTAACGGATCCGCATCGAAGACATCATCATATTTAATGCAGAAGGCCTTTTTCTGCCACTAGCACTGCCGTCTTTCAAAGAACAAGTTGTGTACGCGTACGATTTGTCTTCATTCGCTGCAGTATTTCTTGCGCTTGCCTCCGCGATACATGGATATACGCCACTACTCTCAGAATGTGCCTCGCGTACAAAACTCCACAAACACTTTCAAGGGCGAGATCTGCTCGATAGTTTAGTGGCTGTTCGTACGCTTGCTTCCTTGCTAACTGTTTTCGTTGCTTTTGCGGCGGCTCTTCATGCATTTCTTAACCATACTGCACATAGATTATATCCAGAACAGGGTGGATATGACACGTTTCCGGCTCTGCAATTGCTTCCGGCGCATCCAATCGACAAAAGGATTGCCTTCGAGATCTGTTTCTGTTACTCCAAGGAAGCGGCATATGGGTGCTGGATTTGTGCACCGCCCACTGCTGCAGGGGCATGCTATCCCCAGCGATGGTTGCGCTCAAAGTTTTGGTTCTTTTTGCCAAACGTGAGAGTGACGATAAAGATAAGGAGGTGGTCAGACGGCCACGGCGTGGCAACGACGACTCGATGATGAGTGCGGCATGATGATTACGGCGTAATAAAATGAATGAATGCAAAGGCAAAGCGAAATACGTTTTCAGCTCTTAAATACTGTAACAGTAATAATCTTCAGTGCTAGCGCACGTTCTGCCTTCGGTATGAACATTCCGTGTCACCGGCGACGTTGTATCTAGGATTGGGCGTAAAGGTGGCGCCATACAAAGGAAACGTGCCAGCAAAGAACATCGAAAATAAGCTGAGAGAGACTGAGACAATCTCATGGGTGGCGGCAATGGAAAATAATCAAAGGAATAAAGCGAAATCAGGAAAAAATCCATTTATGTTAACTCAAAGGGAAGCTCCTTACTTGTCCAAGCGCCATCAGGATGCCTTAGAATGCGTAGTTATAAAGCCAGGTACACGAAGGACGAAGACGGATGTGCTTGCTGCGGTAAAGCTAGGGAAACAATGTAACATGTTTTATTAGAATATGAAGATATCTACCCAGCTGCCGGTTAAGGCTTATCTGGCCTCTTTGAAGTGTTTGAGTTGAGGTATAGCAGGGGGAAAGTAAATATGTCCACAAAAGAGATTATTGGGGTTTGGTGGCAGAAAAGGAGGGAGACCACAAACAACTGAGGTGTACAAAAGCGGAGTTCCCAGTAATGGTTCAAAAAGTTTGATGGTGGGAATTCTATGTGTTTTTTGTTTTCTCAAAAATATAGGTACGACATCAGGCAAAATAAGAACAAGACATTGGTGGCACAACCACCAACCCACTTTCAAAGGGCTCATAGCATCCGTCCACCCACCGTCCACCCACCGTCCACCCACCGTCCACCCACCGTCCGTCCGTCCGTCCGTCCGTCCATCCATCCATCCATCCATCCATCCATCCATCCATCCATCCATCCATCCATCCATCCATCCATCCATCCATCCATCCATCCATCCATCCATCCATCCATCCATGACTATCAGCTCGCTGGGAGAAGATAGGCGGGAGCTTTGAACTTGCATTGCTATGAGAGTGTGTGCTGCCGACGCGCGTCAGAAGAGAGCCTACGAAACTTCTGTAACAGCTTTAGTGAAGCAGACGTGCTCCTGTGCTTTTCTGTGGCACGTCGAAGACGACAACGAAGACCCGCACCATTATAACTTAAGTGTGTCTGTTGCTGACTGACAACTCACACTCACACAGACCCAAAACACAGCTTTCAAGCTTACACACCACGTTCTAAAGTCAGGTTGTACCGCGGACAGAATCTGCTTTGAGGAAGACACAGGCCGAAAAGACCTACCTCACTTTTCAGAGGTCTAGAGCAGCAACGAGAGCTTCCGGAGCGTGATTGCTATGACAACGTTGACGTTTGGGGTACTAGTCCTAGTAGTCATTTGCGAAAAATAGCACGTGCCTTCTGCCACGCTTTCTCCAATACGTCCGTGCTGGCCGAAGCCTCTCCTATGCTTTCCTTTGTCCACGGTGAAGACGGACCTTTTCACAGCCAACTGCAGCTTAAAACGATGAATGCAATAAGCGTCGACGGTGTCTCGCCTTGAATGTACGGGCTTTTGCAATTTCCTGATGACGTGATGTCAGATGATGCGCGGTCCTGGAAGTTCCCTATCAGCTCTTGGCTGGATGCTGTGTACTTCCGTCCGTTATTTGCCCGATGGCTGGCCTTCTGGTTTATTCGTATGCCTTAGGCTGACGCAAGGAGATAGATCGATGGGCGAAAGCATGGCTACTCCTTTTGTTACGAGTGGTAACCTCGATAGCTCTGACAAAGCCTTACAATGTATCTTTGCACCAAAATATAATAGCAACATAACGTATTCCAAGCAGAGTATTATCAAGGGGAATAAAGCGGAATAACTTCGGGAATTTCGGACCTCAGTTGTCAACATGAGCCTGCCTGTACCTACAATTTACTACCACTGCACGTATAATTTGATTTAAGATTGATACGTACTTGAAAGTAAGAAAAAAGACGGAAAAAAAGATACTCTCGGCCCTCTGCAAGAAGTGCCTCATTTTGCGCAAGATTTTCGCGAGAGAGGCGCTACCTCTTCGAGTAGATTGTGTTAAGTGTGGCGAAATATCGTAGCGTCAAGCAGTGGTGCGACGTAACCCCGTAACTACAGCGCCGGAAAACGCCTCGTCACAGCGGAGCGATATGAAGTTCCGCCGAAGCACGCCCTCGAGCAGGGTTTTTCTTCTGAGAAGTCCCCGTCCCCGTTCTAGACCCTAGCTTCAACCACTAGAGAACTTGAGAAAACCACATAAAAAAGAAAAGAAAAGAAAAAGAAAGACCGGTACAGTACAGGGGTTGGAGGATATGGAAGGAAACGACAAATAAGGGAAGAGACGGTAGAGTTTTCTCTGTATTTGTCGGTGCCTCGAAGAGGAAGCCTTTTCAATCTAGTAGTGCTTATCACCAGGCCGTCTCCTTGTTTGAGTGGCGCAGAGTGGCGAACAAGTCTCAAACTCTCCCGCGCAAGAAAGAAAGGGACGCGCTCGGTCAGCCTGCATAATGCGAGGCACTCCGTTTTCTTCCCGCGCAAGTTGACAGGAAAGATAGCAGTGCTTGGGGAATCTAGCTTCCTGTGAGAGACCGACAGGCCTCGCTTCCAACGAATCCCTCTGTCATTTCGTGCAACCCCGTTGGGCACACGAAAGTGCGTCTGCTGCCGGTAAGCCCCGCCTGGGGCACAACCCGACAGCTGGAACTTGCCTAGCGCTTTTCCACGAGCGAGCTCTGCCGTATTTGTTCGCGTTAAACGAAATAAAGGGCAAACTTGACAGTTCGTTCGTTCATGTTACGCAGTTTGGTCCCCGTTAACACGAAACTAAACTTAAAGTGCGCAACTACAGATAGTGAGAATCACCGCAGAAATTAAAGAGAGTGCTTGGGAGTAGCCAGAGGCCTTCTTAAGATTTGCTTCGACGCGATGAAGGAAGGCAATGGTTCATTCTACGAGTGCAGAGTTCGCGCGAACAGTCATTAAGCCGTCTGAAATTATAATTACGAAGTCCGTTGCGAAAAACCTTTTTTTTTTCTGTTTCAGAGGGTGCGTATGAGAACTCCCTTCTCAGGATAAAGGCGGAGACACAAGGAAAATATTTGCGAGATCCTATATGCTGGCCGCACCGCATTCCTTGTGAAGCAGCTGACGCTTCAGTTTTATTCTCACGGTATAACTTTAGATGTGTAGTGCCGTTTGGTTGCCTTAGTTTATAACGGTCATTCCAGGGTTCTTTCTTCGACTACACCATATATATAACCGTAACAATATTATTGCCCCGCTTTGTGTGAGTGTAATTACTAGACTTCCTGCTTGTCCCACTACGTCTAATTTGTTACTCAAGATTCATGCAGGCGACTTGGATAAAGTATCTCTAAAGACAGACTTTCTTCTGCCATTCGCAGGTCTGCGACAAACTGGAAGTAGGTGCTTACCTGATTAAGTCGGAAATGCCATCGATATATAGAACTTAAAAAGAAAGAAAAAGTGATATAGACAATCGAGCCTCTGCAGCCCACGTCATTGGCAGATGTTTAGTGACGTAAAGAAGTGCTGCGCTCTAAGTGTTGCTTCTCTGCATTCTAGTACAAATGAGCGTATGTCAATACAAGCTGCTGTACCAGAGAGAAAGAGAGAGAGAGAGGCAGAAGAAAGACAAAGAGGTTAACCAGAGGTACCTGCGGCTGGCTACCCTGTACCGGAAAATAGGGCATAGTGTATGAGCTGAAGGATATCGGGTAAAGCGTTTGGCATATAATGTGCCATGAATTTCTCAAAAGTTGTCCTCTCACGTTAGGGGACACTTAGAGTGACAGTTTCTACTGGCGGCGCATACTGCGGACAGATATTTAGCAAATGTGTGGCGACTGTGGATTCGTGCTGAGTGCTTTTTTGTCTCTTCACCAGTGACTAAATTCATTTGTACCGAAGCAACGAATGCAAGCGTTCAAGCTGCAAAATGATGAATGAATTAGTGCGTGCTAGCTTATCAGGCTCCTACTTAACGCGTGTAACGCACTTCTTGACAACCACCGTCGTCAGTAATGCGCTGCCATAGAGACTGCTCCATGTAAGATTACGAATAAATTTAAGATTACACACACCAATAGACAAGGAATAAGTATTAGAATGGGACTTGAACACTGGCACGATTTATTTATGCACTTTAAATAAAAGCCTCCACGGACGTTATCAGCTGAAACAAGTATGAGTGCATGCCATTTAAAGGGACACTAAAGTGAAAAATGATGTCTTCTGCATCAATAAATTAGCGTTCTACAACACCAAAAACACCACCCTTACAACGATTAGACGTTGGGTAAGCCAGAAAAAGCGCAAAACGAAATACGGGTGGCGACGCCTACTTAAGTTCCCGCACCTGGGGACTGTGACGTCTCGGATTTTGATGGCATCTTCTAGGGCCTACTAATTATATATAGCGGTACAGATTGACTGCATTGTGTTTTAAAGAAACTAGATACTAAACATGGCAAGTTTTGGGAATTCTTATTCAGCGAACGCGGCCCAAATGCGAAAACATACTTTGGAATCCCTGACGTCACGCTGACGAACCGGCGCTCGCGTTTCGGCGCGAAATTCAAATACTGATACTCTGACCTTCATTTTCTCATTCAATAATCAAACTATTTTTTTTAAATGACTGCCTGCAGGGTTCTCGAACAATGCTTCATTAGTATAAACTAATTTATTGTTTCGCTTTAGTGTCCGTTTAATCACGCTGCTATTACGGTATAACACACATTTACGGCATAGTTTATGGTGTTGGGCTGCTGAGCACTAGGTCGCGGGATCGAATCCCGGCCATGGCGGCCGCATTTCGATCGGGGCGACATGCGAAAACACCCATGTACTTAGATTTAGGTGCACGTTAAAGATCCCCAGGAGGTCGAAATTTCTGCAGTCCTCCACTACGGCGTGCTTCATAATCAGAAAGTGGTTTTGGCACGTAAAACCCCATAATTAAATTTTTTTTCTGATGAATATTACTGCAAACAATAACGCACACGGCTTCCTTTGGAAGTTTAAGTTGCGTATAAGATGGTTCTTCACTACCACGGCACAATCACGTCGTTATGCGTGGGCGTGTTAACCAGGCGTAGTTAGTGTTTTCGAGTAAGGCTGTGTAATCACCAAGACCAAAATCAGCTCAGATATAAAAATGTACAACGTGTATTTATTTCAAAAAGTGGGCTTTTTAAATATATATTTCAAGAAATACTCCGATTGCATCTCGCATTTTTTTTTTTTATAGGCAACGCTGTTCTTAGGTTTGCTTTCAGATCGCTATATGCCAGATGAAAGATGTGATGTGCTATATGCGAAACATAAAACGCAGCCCGCATTGACTGTGAGTAAGCAACAAATGCAATTTTCTTTGCAGGCATAAGGTAATGCTTACCGCGTAGGTAAATGTTGAAAAAAATTAATTTTTCTGGTAATGATTATCAATAGGGAACTGGGACCCTATGTTTGCGGTAGAGCAAACCAGAGCACGTGTTTCTCGACCAAACCCAGAACAAGTATCCGCGAGCTTGTTTCACTTCCACATCCAATCCAATAAAATTCAAGCTGGCTAAATGCGCAATCGTAAGAATGTAGGGAGTGTTTAAATAAGATGCAGCCGTAGAGCTTGGAAGTCTGAACGCTTTCGGCTGCTCCATTTAACTTATCCCGACGACGTTCTCGTGTACAACAATATTTTGCTTCCACATTCCCGTACGACCTCAAGACATCACAAACTGACGGTAAGGCCTCTAAGTAGCTTGTTTAGTGAACTTAAAACTGGGCTTTGGGTAAAATGGAGCTGGAGAGCACGGGTGATTTGGTTCAGCGGTTGAGAAAGCCGGTTGCTGTCGCCGCTTCGATGGTGCTTGTGATCTACGAGTGACGTCAAAAGGTTGTGGCATGCGCGAATATTCGAAAACTTCGAATAAAAAAAAACGAATATTGTCTTATTCGATTTCAGGACCGAGTCAAGTGGTCGCTATTAGCAAATTGGCGTATTTTCTTTTCTTTTTCATTTTTTATGAATACTTCACATCGTCGACTCTGCGAGATCGAGGATAAACTTAGGGCCGAAATGTGACAGCTTTCATACTTGCCAGAAAAAAGAATTTGTTTATATTAGACAGAAGACCATTCACTCTAAAAAAGATACTTGGCCCATGGCCAACTGCGGGCCTTCAAAAAAGAGCGCTTCTTGCTCTGAAAACGTTTTTAGAGGACACCAACATTTTGGGAAAATATTAAGTATTAGATAATCCGAATACGCTAAATGAGTTAAACGTTGTTCGTGGTGCATAGTTAGTTTATGTGGTGATCGCAACTTTTACGCAATACGTATAATTATGTCCTGTACTTGGAGTGTATTACAAGTGTTGTTGTGTGTTTTGGCTGTTCAAAACATCGGACTTCATATATGCGTACGTGGACTGAACTCATGCACAGAACTTTGCGACTCATGTACTGTTGGACTGTATATTTTTTATTGATCCGGTGTTCTACTGAATGTTATATTTAGTGTCGCTATTCTCCCTTTTTGCGTAAATTTGTTTCGTCAGCCAAATGACAAGGAGTAGCCGGTGCCACCACATAAAGGCGCCAACCTCTCCTAACATTCACTTCAATAAAAAAAAAGAAGAAATAAAGCACGAGACGTCAGCTAGTACAGCACGCTGTGTCACTAAGGCAACCAGACATTTTCTGATAAACCTGGATCATTCGCACTCTGATATCATTCAGACATAGCATTCGATAGCGATGATTGCTTGGTTTTACTTATGGAGGCTGAAACCCTGCGTTTTATTTGCAATAAACTTAATGCGCTTAACTCGAAAATTATTTGAGATGTTAGTGACACTGTCTCTGAACCTGTCTTTAGTGTGATTAGCACTCTTTGGATACTTCACACACTTTTCGCTCAGCCCGTATCTGTCTGACCTCATTGAGGGCGCTCACTGACAGACGGCACGACCTTTTACGGTGAAACTGATAAGAGTGAGAACGTGAGTTGTTTTAAAAATTACGGGAGAGCTTCCCTCACGATCAGCGTCGACGGCACTGCGGTTAGAATTCGAGAAATAAAGCGACACACCGCATTTCTGAAGTGTTGTTTATTTACCCCCTGTAGCAGTCATTCTGAAGCTTCTGTCTGAAGATCCTGTATCTGACATACTTCTGTATCTACCCACTTTGACATGACACTCTCCTGCCAAGATCGCTCATGTGCATTGCGACGTGACGATGACTGTGTGACGCTGACGCAGTAACAACGAAAGAAGGAATAACGCCCAAGGACGACGATGCCGGCATGAAGAAAAAAAGAGGACAAATGTGTGATTGCAAACACACACACACACACACATACATACATACATACATATATATATATATATATATATATATATATATATATATATATATATATATATATATATATATATATATATATATATATATATATATATATATAATCGTAAGCAACCAGCAATGGCCAGAAGGACCGCCTACGGGAAATTAGCTGCAGTTCTCAGTTCTTAACTGAATTAGAGAAGCGTTGCATAAATGGAAATTAAAGTGGATTAAAAAAACATTGGTAAGAGAATCGCACGCGTAATGCGACGACTTGGGTTTATACCCACCTGCGGCCATCCAATCCACGTAGTAACACCAAACCGATACTTTTCTTCAACCATTCACATCATTCGAGACAATCCCTGCGCAAGCAAATGCCTCTTCACTATATCCACACAGAATAAGAATGTGAGTGTACCTCTAATATTTGTCAGTACTCCATCCGCTGGCCTCATAGTCTTTTTAAGGTTTTCCCTTTATACTCGTGAGACCCGTATACATCAGCGGGATATAACTGCTTTTGAAACTGGTTATTATTATAGACATGGAGCAACGCAATACGACAGGGATTAAGAATAAGAGGACACATACACAGCCTTGTCGTATTGCACTGCTCCGTGCCTGTTATGAGTCCAAACCGACTAGCCCGGCAACGTGCCCTGGTCATTATAGAATGCTGGTATGTTACGAACGAGAAATGATTTTTTTTATTTATATACCTCGGTTCGATGCCAAACGCTGGATCTCTATGTACATGAAAGAAGTGACCATCTACTCATGCAGGATATGGCAAAAACTGCATTTCGTTCCATAAACACAAATATTAAGGTAAAACTACCTGTAATATATTGTCATGTTGCTGCTGCATCCTCAATTTTCCAGCATTCTCGAGGAATTCGAAACTCTACTTTAACGTTGCTTTCCGCTCTCTTTTAGAACGCAGAAGTCTACGTCAATTTAGTGTTGAATTACTCGAAAGCGGATAAGAAGAATACGAATAAACTACTTTCATAATGTTGTACGTACATTGGACCTAATATCCAGGACGAATATATTGAGCAATCGCTTCCCAGTTAATCTCGAAAAAAAGATATGGCTGGCATTGTGTAATACAACGTACGTATATAAAGTACGTACGTATATAACGTGTAAGGGTCTTAGCAGGATAACCTCCTAAACGTCAAAATTTGCCGGCGGTCGAGGCGAATAAGTTGGCGCAGCTGCGCAATCCTCACTTTGGAAAACTTTTAAAGCCGACAGCGAACGCGAATTCCTTGAAACCCTGTTGCCCGTTTCCGAAAGCTCTCATAGCGAAAACTATACCAGAATATGAGCGACGTTCCTGACAGGCGGTAGCTGTGAGATGCGAACGCTTCGTGGAGCAGAAGCCGACGTCCGATCGAAAAGTTCTCACAAGATAGCTGGTCGCGCTTTGCTTTTCATTTCATTGCCTGTCAGCTTCACATGACAGCAGTTCGACTAGATGTAGTTTGGCTTGTTTAGGTCGAGGATTAAGTGCGTGATATAAATATGCTGTGCAAACAACTATACCTCATATACAAACGCATACGGAATGCAAGCAGGTTTCAGACACGTCTAGCCGGTGCGCATGAGCGGTAACGAAGGTGCGGGAGTTTAGCGACAAGAAGCTTGCCTCTTGTAGAAACTCTGGTAAGGAACAGTTCTTAAGACTAGGCATAAGCAAGATGACGCTTTCCCGCAGAATCTCTTCGAAGAAATGCAGTTCAAATTATCGTTCCCCGGTGCAGTTGTGACATTTCTCCATCCGCTAAATATTTGAGCGCTTTTAGCGTCAAGTTGGCGGGTTGCTAAGAACACTACACTGCACCCTCAGTTTTGCTTATCGTCTATGGAAAACATTTTCAAGTTCTATAACGGGTCATCAACTCGAATATTTTGCGCTCTAAGCATTACAGCTGTACTTAAAAAAAAAAAAAAACTTTCAAATTCAGTTATGTTCCAGGACGATCGAACGCTGGAATTCCTTAAGCGTCAGTACTCTTTGTCTACTACTTGATAAACCTGTATCCTGCCATACTGAGATGTAGTCACGCGAGTCAAGCATCGCTATGCTTACTCTAGCGCTTTTTTTTTGCATTTGCTTGATTTGTTTGTTCATTCGCTTTCTTTGATTTTTATTGTTGTATAGCCACTCACATTAGTGTAGTATCCTTGTACGGGCAGCCCTAGATATGAACAAACAACCAAAAAAATCAATCAAACAAATAAACAAACAAACAAATCCGCAAATAAAAAGTTAGTAAAAAGTGAATAAATAAATAACTAAATTACAGGTAAGCACGACGGTAGCATATAGTCTAAAGAGTAATGTGAAAATTAATTTTGTAGGAATATTATGTAAATTATTTTCACGGTTGGTTGAACACGCTTTAGAAGACAACTAAGAACATTTGTGCATTTTTGTGAGTGCCACAGACAAGCCCAAAAAGTAAAATAAAAAGAATATAAAAGTAAAATAAAAAGTAAAAGTAGACAAGGAGGCTAAACAAAGTAGTAATGTCGTTTGCTTGAACGTGAACCCCACGTGCGTCCCACTGAACGTGGTGCCTCACTCTATTGGCTCAGTGAAAAACTGAGCGAGCAGAACCGTTCCGGATCGCTGTACGAAGATGCACGTCTTCAGCGGTCGTAAAACGCTGTTACTATTTTTACGTTTTCCTCTAATATTCATAATCAATCTAGCTGAAGATTGCTTTGGGATCACACATGGTATGTAGATCATAACGAAATGTGTCCATATATATATATATATATATATATATATATATATATATATATATATATATATATATATATATATATATATATATATATATATATATATATATATATATATATATAGTAAAGCTCTAAGGATATGAGTTTTCACAGCCCCTGTACTTTTCAAGAACTTGAGAAATTATCGAGTTGTCGGGAGCACTTTGTTTTCTCGCAAATATTTAAATCGAGCCTAGCTTTAGCCGGTGTAGGGGTTGGGGGACGGACTTCGGGACAAAAACCCAAACTTGGGAGGGATTTATTCTACATTCTATACAGGGAGGTGAGAGACAAGTACCAGTCGTACTTTCATTACGGGCCGGCAGCAACTCGGACGCTGCGGCCCGCGGCAAGAAGTTCGAGAGAGGTGAATCAGGGAATCAGGGAATGTCCTGATCTCTCTGGAAGGCTTCTTATAAACCCTTCGAGCACTGTAAGTCACGTCATGTTTGACCAATAGGAGAGTCCGCTCAGATGACGCCATTTTCAGCCAATGGTAGGCGCCCGTGTCGCGGTGTCACACCTGGCGGCTCTCTGCGGTCTTGCCTCGCAGACTGGCAATGCACTTCTTCTAACGAGGAGAAGGGGAGGGCTGCTCATGCTCCATTGTCCGAGGCCCACCTGCTCCCGGTGCTACGGCCCCACAGCGGTAGCAAATGTCTTGTGGCCTTCAACTTGTTTGCCTGGGCGCTCCTCTGGAATGTGCTTTCCTGCTTCTGCATTCCTCAATTAGCTGTGCTGCGTTTCGAAGTGGTTTGGGGAACTCGAAGTAAATCGCAGGAAACAGCTCCATATCTAACAGCTCGTCCTCGCCCCGGTTGTTCTAAATGGCCGGTGAACTCAATTCGCTGGCCATGAGGAACGCTGAAAGAAGCTGCAGGGTACTGGGGTCGAGCCTCGTTTGACAACCCTCGGGATCCTGGGCCCTGGAGAACAAACGTCAAACAAAGAAAACAACACAGCGCTGCCCCACGCGTAAGCGCAGGCTCTTCACCCCTGACTCGCCAGGCTATTACTGAGTCAAAATGAACCCTGATCTTTTATTTCCCCAATTTTGACCAACAGTTCCAACCGCCCTTCCAAACAGCTATCCATTTCTCCCCGATTGCCAAGACCAGGGTACTATTGTTGTTGCAAAACAAAGGGTCGTCGACGATGCAAACAACAAATGAAAACAGCCGAACATAACTTAAGTGGCCTAACTACACGAACAGCATGTTTCCAATATATCGCAGTGGCGTACTTATCGCACGTAATGGTGCCACTGAACAATCTGGTCAACCTCACAAGTACGTAATCACAAGTGCACTAGCCTTGTGGTCACTAAACAAAACGCGTACTTGCGTTGTAGGCAAACTTTTCCTTTACGCTTACTCACGTTTGTTCCCTGAAAGTCCTACAGGACACGTGACGTAAACGAACAATTAAACTTGCGGGACTTACACACTCCGCAGAACCCTTAAAATGATGCGTCTTCTACTAACTCTTTCCACGCACGCTCACTAAAGAAGTCAGAATACGGCTGCCCTCCACACAAACTAGCAACCCAGTCATAAATCTGCTTCCTTCCGTCCACACAGGACACGCGCTAACGGAACTAAAAACGCTTCTCCGTGCAAATCATGCACTCACTGAAAATCTACGCCCTTAGCCTTAGAAAATTCAAAAACACTTAAAAAGAAAGAAGGTTAAATAAAACACGCGCTTTACCATAGGCCTTTCGACGATAAACTTGACCTTCAGGTTATTCACACACACACACAAAAAAAAGCCTATCTGCTTATTAATGAGCATCTCGCGAGACTACATGTTTACTTAAAACGCATCTTTCAAATCTCGAGCTTCTCCAACGAAAACACAAACAAAGCTCATACCTTTACACCTTGAAAGAAATCCTAGTCTCAAATCGCGAAAACTTTCCGATGCTCAAAAATAAAAAAACAACATAACACGTTTTACTTCCACGGAAGCTCTCTTGGCCTCCCTTTTCAAGCATTTTCAACTAACTCATACTCTGAGCCGTCCCCGAGCTGGTCGCGGCTTGAAAACTACTCTGGCTGCCGAGGAAACACAAAAGGGCTGACTAACTATCAGCTCCCCCAAGACGTTACGGTCTCCTGCCAATTTGCGTCCCCGCGCCCCGCTTTCAACACGAACTCGATTGACCGCGTCGCTACTCCCCACCTGGTCTCGTCCTGCCACCTTGCGTTTCTTCGAACTGCACGCTGAGCTGTGAAAAGAACTACGGAACGACGAGGAGTTTAACTGCCTCGTGCCCTTTGTCCGCGTCCGTGCAGAACATTCTTCGCGGTCCCCCTTTGACCAGTGGCTTGAACGTTTTCGATGCGTCAACATCGTCCGAGACGACCGCATCTTTTTCCTTGCGCCCTGCCCATTTGGGTTTCTCGCCATTTTTGGCGGCGCTACATTAATTACCGTCTTTCGGTCTTTACCGCGCTTCTTTTTACGGCGCTTTCTCTTCGCACTCACTTTCATGTCGCCTTCTCGTGCCTCGTGCTGACCGGTACACATTTCGTCGGCCCGGATCGGTCTCTTACCCGCACAGTCTGAGTGATTTACATTTAAATCTACTCTCACTTTGCCTCGACTGGCGGACAGCCCAACCGACTCTGGCACAATGCAGCAGGCTTTACTCGAGTAAGACAACTCGCACTCTTGCGAACTGCCCTCTACGACATTGCCCAGCTCACGCTGTGAATCGGCACACAGCCCGTCAGTATCGATCGCTGTCTCACGCGCACAGTCCGAATGAATAACAACAGAATCATCTCTATCTAGGCTATCTAGACTGGCGGAGAGCCGCACCGATCCCTGAACAATGCAGTTGTTCTCTCGTGGACTACGGAGCTCGACATCCCGAGAACTACTCTCAACTGCATCGTCCAGTTCGCACCTCACTTCTGCACGCAGATCTGGCTCTACATGGGTGCTCGCGTCTGTCGCGTCAACAGTACCCTTTTCTTCGCTAGCAACCTCGCTAACATTATCAGCGACGCACACACGCGGTAACTGTGCCAATTTGTTCGCAGCTGGCCTAGCTGTCTCTACAGTCATCTGTTGGCACAGCACCTCGTCGCTCTCACTACGGCCTTTAACGGCCTCTGTTGCCACTAAGACATCGTTAGCAGCTAGCCTTTTCCCTTCACTAATGAATCTGCAGCTAATCTCACAGGCACTACTCTTTTCGTCGGCTTTTGGCGAAAATACGCTCGATGCTGCCTTATTCTTTCGCTCTGTACTACCTACAGAATTCTCAGACAGCCGTTGTCTCTGTGCCAATAACTGATCACAATACTGTATTTCTTTGATCAGTGCTGCCTTCTCTCTCTCATAATTTTGCTCACGCTCAAGCTTACGTTGATTCTCACGTTCGCATGCCTTCTCACGTTCGTGACGCTCATACCTAAGAGCAAATTCTTGAAGCTCCTGCTTCCGTTCATTCTCGCGTTCTTCATGCTTACTCTTACTCTTAAGTTCACGACGCTCTCGCACACGTACACGACGCTCACGCTCCCGTGGCTCCTGTATCACCTCCCAAGCAAGCTCAATGCTTTTGCCATCATTGCCACTATCGTTAATCGCCTTTATGATAGCTGGCGTTTTCATCCGTTCGTCCGCCTCAACTCCCAAATCGTCGCACACCAACAACAAGTCTAACCTCGTCAACCTTGTAAGATCCATGGCAGCTGCCCCGACAGGTGGTTAAAACTGTTTTCCTTAATAAATTTGTGCAAACACACAATGCAACAAACTCCCGATTCCCAGAACTATCAAAATGAACACACAACATTGGAGTCTGGCGAATCATAAGGAAAAAAACCACGCGCTCACTTACGGTTGCAGCACCCTGCCATCCGGTTCGTTCGTCCGCTGTTCCCGGTTCCTCCGGACTACCTGGGTCGAAGGCTCGCTCCTTCTTCGCTACTCCAAGTTTCTTCGGACCTCTTTCGACGAAGGTTGTTCCGTAGCGCTGCCACCAGCTGATGCATTCGGAGGCGATCCTACCGCTGCCAACCAGATGTAGGGGTTGGGGGACGGACTTCGGGATAAAAACCCAAACTTGGGAGGGATTTATTCTACATTCTATACAGG
This sequence comes from Dermacentor albipictus, assembly GCF_038994185.2. Taxonomy (NCBI): domain Eukaryota; kingdom Metazoa; phylum Arthropoda; class Arachnida; order Ixodida; family Ixodidae; genus Dermacentor; species Dermacentor albipictus. Next base: position 79,866,548 of record NC_091824.1, read on the forward strand.
GAGGTGAGAGACAAGTACCAGTCGTACTTTCATTACGGGCCGGCAGCAACTCGGATGCTGCGGCCCACGGCAAGAAGTTCGAGAGAGGTGAATCAGGGAATCAGGGAATGTCCTGATCTCTCTGGAAGGCTTCTTATAAACCCTTCGAGCACTGTAAGTCACGTCATGTTTGACCAATAGGAGAGTCCGCTCAGATGACGCCATTTTCAGCCAATGGTAGGCGCCCGTGTCGCGGTGTCACACCTGGCGGCTCTCTGCGGTCTTGCCTCGCAGACTGGCAATGCACTTCTTCTAACGAGGAGAAGGGGAGGGCTGCTCATGCTCCATTGTCCGAGGCCCACCTGCTCCCGGTGCTACGGCCCCACAGCGGTAGCAAATGTCTTGTGGCCTTCAACTTGTTTGCCTGGGCGCTCCTCTGGAATGTGCTTTCCTGCTTCTGCATTCCTCAATTAGCTGTGCTGCGTTTCGAAGTGGTTTGGGGAACTCGAAGTAAATCGCAGGAAACAGCTCCATATCTAACACCGGATGTCCGTGATACCGGTAAGGAAATGCGTTGACACTTCCTGTGGACCTGGAGTGTACTTTGGCACGGAATAGAAATAAGGACAAAATCCGACTCCATTCCATCCTGTGGAAGCCGACTTTAGACAAGTACCACCTGACGTCAGACGACGTTACAGAAGCTACCATCACCAGCGATGTACGTCATGTGCGCATGCGGAAGCGCAGCGTACCTCCACCTAGCGCAAGTGAACTGAACTGAATATTTGTTTAAAAGTCAATTTCTTTCTTCACAAAAATTCTTAAAGTACTACTTACATCCTGCAGACATGATGGCATTGGAGTGTAATTCGAATATACGAGAAAACATAATTATGTTACGCGGAAATTCAAGCACAAAGCCCTTTTACAGCTGCCGTTTCAACCATGATGCCGCCATAATCTCGATCACAGTCGCAGCACACGCTGTGCGAGAGACGCCATGGGCAGAGCGTCCACGCATCAACGCCAAATAGACTGTGTGCACACGTTCATCGCGCGTGTAAGCACGTGTGCGTAAGTGCAGCATGCATGCTCATTCTTGTATAGGCCATCCGCCTAACACAAGTGTGCTAATTAACTAATGGAATGTCCCAACGTACTATGCGTGCAAAAATTCGTAATGTGCGACTCACACACAACCTGCAGACATGATAGCGTCAAATTGTAATTCGAATGTACAAGAGCACATAACTCTGCTACACAGAAACTCAGACACAAAACCCTTTTTCAGTTACCGTTCCAGGTCTGTCTGAGCGGCCACGGCCGCTGGAGGGCGGCACTGCTTTTTGGGCGAGCACCACTCGAAAAATCCCGAGAAGCTAGATACAAACAGCTTCGGCGTAAAACAAACAATGTCACTGCTCATAAAGCAGCGTACTTACAAAAAAAAAAAACTTTTTTGTAAAGTTTGGTGCAGCGTTTAACTTGAATCTGTGCAGCAAAAGTTGTGTGTCTTCATGACAGTAAATTCTCTAACATGTGACGCACGTAGCTAAGCAGGATAACCATGTGCATATTCTAGCTTGTTAGCACCCTGCGACCCACACATTTTTATGAAAAAAAAAGTGGATGCCTACGTTGAAGCTGTCCCTGCACGTTGGACGACCAATACGTCCCCACAGTATAGGTGACCTGTAAAGTGATGGCATTCGGTGATCGCGAGTCAGACTGACACTCGCTTCTGAAAATGCACCACGCGGGGAGCGATTTAACGCTAATCACATATGGGAGAACGCTCTGCGAACGTATTTCTGTTGTTGTGCCGCCTTGTAAATACTTACGTCACACGATGCTCACGATACAGTCGGGGCCGAATGAGGTTCCACTGGATTTTATCTTAAAGCGACAGCGTGGTTGGAACTGGGGTGCCAAACGGTTTTGAACTGATGGGCCACAACGATCGTCAAAGATAATTTTTTTGAAGAAATTTAAAGAACATGGAACATTTGCGTATGCACTTGCACGTACTTCTCTTTATTTATTCATTTAGGTCACCTTCTTTTACGAAAAACCACTGAGCGCCGAAACTTCATCGTGGTTGATAATGGGTACACTTGGCTTGACTGAGTATTAGAACTCAAGCGTTTTGCTTTAGGCCTATCTACCACTCATACTGTTTCGCCAGTTATCCATTTGTAATGCTGATATCGTTTGTATTTGAAGTGAGTTTAGGGCCGGGTTTCTTACGCGCTCGTTTTCATAAATGTTTGCGATAAACCCATTGTGGTCCATTATTTCAAGCTGAACAAAAATTTTTTTTATGGTGTTGTCGCACTGCAAGGCCTGCAAGGCCTACTGAATCGATGGCGATTGGGCCGCAACCCAAGGCGATGAGAACCATCGTGGCGAGATCATAGCCAGCATCAAGATGAAAAACGATGATAATTTTGATGATAATGGGGACGAGGACCACAGGCGAAGGCTTGTTTTCGTGAGCTCAACAAAGGATAATGAAATGAGGCATATGAAAAACTACTAGCACTACCCCTTTTGAGATCAAATTATAGTGAAAAACGTTCTGGCTTCTGGCATAATAGAAGAGACGCAGTGGATACGACTGCGAAGTGCAAGTATCGTGCGAGTTTTCCTCGTTTCCACCATTCCGAGAAAATGTGGAATAAGAAGACATTTCTCAGTAAGGCAATTTCTATGAGGCACCCTATATTGCTTCTTCGAATACTGTCTCGTTCTCCTAGATTACTCGTATGAGATATTGCGTAAGTTCTTGGAGATGTCTCAGGTAAGCGCGGTTGCTCTCTGTAGCGAAAACGTCTTCATGCAGGTTTTTTTTTTTCGGTTTGCACACGCGAAGAGAAATAAAATTCAATTTCTTTCCTAATGGTTTCATTTATTGAGCACTTGCCTTAAAGAAAGAGGAATCTCATGAGTGAAGTTATGGAATGAAGGCGTATAGTTGGGAAGTAAGAAGCTGCTTGCAGAATAAGGGTTTCAAAGAAGAACTTGTGGTACCTGAGTTCATGCTTCGCTTGGAATTGAGAGTTGCGACAACGTTTAAAGCTCATTACGGAAGACTTACGGTCGAAATAGATACGTCAGAAAGTAAAACAAAAAAAACTACAAAAACGTGATAAATTCTTGAAACGCGAGCGTAAATTTGTTACCGTAATAGCAAGACAGGTGCGGGAGGCGTCTTAATATCTCTTCTACGTTATATTAAGAAATGCAGAGGATCTTAACTTTTACGAAACGTATTCTTTTTTTGAACATTCTCTGTTCTCTTTTCTCTCAGTTTTTTTTTCGGTGTGCTTAGAGACAGGAATCACAGTTACACAAGAACAGTGCTCTAAAATTGTGAAAATGATATCTAGATGTATGAGCCAGTTAGACACAGTCATGACATCTGAATATGTAGATGAGCAAGAAGAAGAAGAAAATAAAAGTGATATAGGCATGGCGCAATGCGGCAGTGCTCCAACATACGATTTCATACGACTACGAAGAGGAGTACGGCGGTTTTTGGTTATCACGGTTAAAAGATAAAGTCTGGAAATCTAACGTAGTTTTCGAAAAATCTATAGCCTTCAAAAGCAAGACATTCCACCGGGAGGTATTTTAGCAATCCGATGTTCAAAGCAGTTGGGCTCCTTTGGAGAACTCGATATTAAACGATGTTTCTTTACATCCACTGAAGGCGGAACATGTCTTCAGGTATGCAATAGCTGGAAAAGCGGTAGTGATGCCCAAAGGACACCTCTGAGGTGCCGCATATCTAACGAGAGATCAGTTTTTGACGGTTTATGGACGTTCTTGCGCACTCGGATGTAATTTGCTATGCGGTGGCTAAGCTTTGTGTTGAAAGAGTCCAGAGAATCAGCAGCTTGCAACGGTCCTCTCTCTTGCCTCCCCGTTCGGTTGCCGACTGCACTCACTGAAAGACTGCGCGGTGTCAATTTAGTAGAATTTTTTTTATATAAATGCAAAGACGAAGGCATGAACAATACATTTGTTATACTTAATGGAATATATGAAATCTAGCACATATCTGAAAGTTTGCGCAAGATGAAGGTGAGCAATCGCTTTCTGATTGTCCATTGGAAATGAACTAAACAGAGCCATTTATGTCCAATACGCAGTATTAAGCAGTACACCTTTTCAGCGGCATATTGAGACTTCTTTTCTCTTCTATTTGCCAGGCGGTTTGTGCTTGGAAACCAGAAGAGAAAAGGATGAAGGCACTAACTGCTAAAAACAGAATTGTTAATCTAGGATACCGACGCAAAAAAATAATAAAAAATACGCTCAACTTACGCTCAACGCTCAAATACGCTCAAAGACGCTCAACGCTCAACGCTCAATGATCAAATACGCTCAACGTTACGCTCAACTAGCAAGGCCAATGACAGCATTCATGAAAAAGAAAACATTGTGAAGATCTAACGCACATGCTGTAATGTGTAGGTGAAACAAAGCTTGTATGAAACGGTGAATTGAATGCTACAAAACTAAGTGCAACGTGCACAATTCCCTTTATTGTCGTCCTGTGCAGCGCGTAACCTCATGCAACGTTTATGTTATTGCACTGCAAAGGTGACAACTTTAACGTCATGCAACGCTTAAGAACTGCACTGTTCCCAAGCTATGCCGATGCACCGACAGCAGTTTGTGCGACTGCAAACTGTTAGACGCTGACACAATGACGTCAGGAAAACGAACGCGATGTTTGAAGTTTGTCGAGGGAAGAGTGGTGAGGAGTGGTGTATGGAGGGGGAGGGGCGAGGCAAAGTGTCCTAAGCAGCCAGTTGCGCGGCAAATGTTCGTGTATTCGCGGGCTGCTTTCATGCTTGGAAAGTCACTTTTATGTAGCACATATTGAGGAACCGAAACCTGTATCGGGAGTTAATTTATGTTGCTCCGCAATTTTTTCATTTACATTCTTCAGCTAATTATAATAACAATAACATTTGAGAAGTTGATTAATTAGGACTAATTTTGTGATTAGGCGGAATGAAAAAAAATAACCCGATTATTTTCAAGGGACGGCAAATAACACTACCTTAGTTCTGTCCAGCTACGTAGCATTTGCGTATTATTAAGGTTCGGCTCAAGTTACATATAACACCCGGTAACTTCAAAACTCGCAATGACAGCACAAGTCCTCAAAGAAATAACGCAGCCAATTTTGTACTCATAACGCGAGCCGTAACGCAAACTCGGGTCTAAATGCAAGCAACATTTTCTCATAAGAAGGCATCCAATCTGGAAATATATATAACATATTCAGTACAAAAAGCACAGCCTTTTTATTACCCATTACTACTAGTTTGTTTGTGCCATATTATTATTACAGCACATTAGTGCCGCATGATAATCTTCTACGCGATCTTAGGTGTATCCGTTGGCGGAGACGTCTTAATAAGCCATTCTGGTCACTGGTGTCACTGCGTCAGTAGCATTTGGCTCTCATCTGCATTTCAGGCCTTGCTCTTGGACATATCCACATTAATCGACCTTTTCAGGAAGCCAACCACCACGCTTACATATTTCCTGAGATCTAGATCTAGATATCATGACAAAGTTTTTAGTTAACGTTTCATTAGTCTTATCTCTAGGCTCCTCTCTTGTTCCAACCTTTTGGGCGACGTTGCAGACTTCTCGGACCAGCAGCGAAACCCAGCGTGACAGTCAAAGCAAAACACCCACACGTTTGAGGATCGACTAACCGAAGCTTTTATAAACTATTCGTAGCCGGTACAATATTATATACTGTTTTTCTGTCTCCATATTTTTTGGGACGTAACACCGCCTGTTGCAATAATTTCTGCGTGCAGTATGTGGCGCCATAATTTTGGTGAAAGAAAACTCGACGCGAAGCGGGCTCTTTCGCAACCGCTCTGAGCGTTAAGAGTGTAGACGACATGATTATGAAATCTTAGACGGAGACCGCGTGCGGTGTAGCGTAACCTACCCCCCCCCCCCCAACTCCTTCTCGCAATCGCCATCCGTAGGCGGCAAATGAAAAGTACTGAGTGATTTATTTTTCTTGAGGAAATTGAAAATGTTGGTAAAAAGTTGCCTGCTCGCTTCTCACAAATAACTTGAACCTGGTTATCGCGAGATGAGTGTAAACAAATAATCTAAATGATGAAGTAAACCTAATTCCCCTTGCAATCTACGTACGAATTGAAGAACTCGTTTTAACGAAGCAACATTGTTCTGCTAATAAATATAGCGAACTAGATTCGCCTCCGAAATCAAAATTACGGACCATCGGGTAGCGAGCATAACACTTTCCGCAGAGTTCTGCGCCACGCGTAGCATACTGCATCTACATGCAAATACAACTGCAGTGCGTATGCGCAGCGTTTGCTTTGCGCACGACAAGGCTTGGATGCGTGATCGCGCTCATATGCTCCAGTCTGGCAATGCTACGTGGTGCGGACCGGCTTTCTCCTGCACCAGCTTGACCGACCGATTGTAGCCACGGATGAGTTGCGCATTTTGAAGCGCTATCAATAGCTCAATGCGAGCGAAGTCTGCCAAGGCGTCTAACCAGAATCAGCCAGAAGTGGGTGCGCGCTGGCAACCATGCGTGTGGTCTGACATTACCTTTCTGCTTCGAGGTTAGTTGGGCGTTCAAAAGTAGTCGAAGTTAGCGAGACCCGACGGCTAAGACACCGATAAGCAGGGTGGTCTGACTTCAATTCCTACGCGGGTGGCCACGGCCGAGCGTGAGCAGACGACGGCTTCTTCCGGAAGTACGTAATCATTATCGAAATTTCAAGGCGCGCCTGCTTCAGCCTGTTTATGAGGTCGGGTCAATAAATAGACACAGTAAACGCAAAAAGAAGCGCAATGATCCAAACACCCTGATTGACTGATGTCAACTGTTGGCCAATAGCAGCCACGTATGGGAATCTCCTACATTACGAAATAAAGCGTCATGAAAAGCTTGAGAAGCAGGTTTCTGATGAAAAGAGAGCGTTTGAGAGAAAGGCGACTTCGCGCTCCGGTTACGGGCATCACACACCGCGCACAACTGCATAACTTGGATGACACGTTCAGCAGCATATGCTATCCGCATGCTATGTTTTTTCAGCAAGCCTGAGGGGTGCTTCAGGACCCCTCTAATGCACACTGACCGCTTAATGAAATAACGAAGTTAGCGAGAGCCTCGTACATTTAATAATACATTTAACCTCGTACATTTAATAAATTTATTGATTTGCTTATATTGTTCCCCGACTTAAGCATTCGGTATGCACCACCGGACATGTCTCCATCCTTCTCTGATCATCAGCAATGGGTATGTGTCACTGTGACCCAAGGAATACAGAATTCTTGAATGTATAGCTAGGCTAGGCATGTGTAGTACTTCTCTGTATATGCATGTGACATAACCCCTCTCCCCCTCCCCAACTAGCGTCATACATCGCACTTGTCTTCGAGGCATGGCTTCGTCGTCGTCTAACACGGTACATTCACCGGGTTTGGTGTTTGTATTCGGTCATGACTTGTGAGCGGTGTGCATAAGCATAGAAACTGCATGAGCTTAAATTTGTTAGCTTTGTGGTTGGCAGACATAAACATTACATGAAACTTGCATAGGATGAAAGAAAACGCAATAGTACGCGTCGCCATTAGCTGTATGTATAAGATTTTATTAATTAAATCTTCACTTAGATTCTAACTTCTTTGTCGCATCTGCATAATTTCATCATCGTAGATATCTTTCCTGCATTAGCCCACGAGTTTGGCGTTAACTCCCTCTTTCCCTCTTTCTATTCCCCCTTTGCCTAAGCTGCAGTGCATAGGTAAAAAAACCAGACGCCCGTTTGGTTGACCTCCCTGCCTTTCCTCTTGTTGCTTCTTCTGTTGTTCTGTGGTTGTAAATCTAGTTTACATGTTAGCTCAAGGGTTTTCAAAGAGCACGAGTTTGGATGTCAGGCTATAGGTACACTTGACTGCCATGTGCGCTGCCTCTTCTTTCTGTCCTCATAACTCTTCTTGTTTCTATTTCTCTCCCTCTTGCTTTCTCCCAGTGTAGCGCACCTCGCGAGCGAAATGTGCATCATGCCGACTTCTCTGCATGTCCCAATCACTAAAGCATTTTTTTCTCGCTCTTTCTTGCAAAAGGCAAGAAAGAGCCCTCCTATTATCATGCTCTATTTACTCCTCGTTCAAAAAAACTCCACCTACCTAAAGTCCCTTGATAATTTGAAAGTACCGCCACTCTTTGAACTCTGCCGCCTCCGCGCGACCTCCTCGCCTCCTCCTCGCCCCTTGCGCGTCCCCCCCACGGCAACCAGTTTTCCCCCCGCTTTTCTGCACGACGATTGGTCTCCCTGCCGTTGCCCTTGGAAACGCGCGGATCTTGAGTTTTGCTTGTGTTTTTCTTTTTCGTTCGCGCCATTTTCCTCCTCAGCACGGCTGGCTCGGCGCTTTAGCTCGGCGTAGCGAACGTTGAAAGCTGTGTTTCCTGCTGTATAAGCTAGCGCTATGCCTTGCTGTTGCGCATATAACTGCAACAAGAAGCCTGAGCATGGTTATGCCGTTTTTGTGATACCGCAAGGAAAGCGTGACGGCTTGCGCAAGAAGCAGTGGCTGCATAACATCGGCCGAAAGAACTTTGTTCCGACAAAGAACAGCGTTGTTTGCGAGGTGAGGCGTCTCTCATTGCTCGTAGCAAATCATATCGTAATGCATCTAGTAATTCTTCCGGCCTGCTCACCAGCGTTTTTGTTGCGGCAATTTGTACGTTGCATAAAAATGCGGTTGCCCTCAGTAACGTATTATTATAAATGTATGAAGACGTTTTACTCATCCTGCCTGAGTGACTAACTCTTCTCTAATTGTTCTAGCTACATTTCACTGAAGACCAATTTGAGCCGCGCATATTACAAAGACTCGGGAAAAAAAAAGCTGAAGCTGAAAAAAGTTTGCTTTCGCTGACTTTCATTGCCATTAATTTATCATTTGTTTAATTCAATCGGTAAGCACTAGTAATTTCCCCTATGTTGTCCTTCGCGTCTTTGTTGGCTTCTCATGATATCTTACCACTGCTGTGTTCTCTTGAGCGTCTCTTTTTCTCATAATTCTACACTAGCATTGATTCTGATGTTGAATATTATATTCAGTACTATTATTATTGTTGTCGAATATTCTATTTTATGTTCTCGGTTACGTGTATCTTGTCAACCAACGTTAGTGCGTGTACATAAAAATAAAACATTCTGCTGACAATGCTGTGTGATTTTCGTTGCTATAAATGTTTTGTGATGCTTAATTCAAATCAAATTTAAATATGGTACTACATAATGTAACAAAATTTCGTTGTGAACTATTACAATACGTTATCCAAAGGCGTTTCTCTTGCCTAAAAATATAGAATGTCTTCTCCTATAGATATACCGAGTATTTCTTAACGCTTCCTTGACGGCGACCCCTAAAGAATATTCATTAGATGCCCTTCCTCGGCTTCTACTACTGTAGTCAATGAGCGGTTGCCGGCACCGCTTTTTCATACTGAAATTCCGCAATCGTCCTATTCAGTTTACAGACCACAGCAAAAAAGCTATAACTTTCACATTGTGAAGACAAAGGCATGGACAGTCGATGCACTCGCGGCTAATTAAGGCATGCTGAATATATTAACTGCGGTGCACATACGCGCACAGGCAAGAAAAAAGGGTGCCAGGTGTTCTTATTTATCGCCCAAGAGAAGCGAGCGTGAAAGCCTTCTAAAGCCTACTGCGGTAAGACATCCTTCATCCAACTTAATCGGCCTTAATCCCCTCTAATGTACCTTAATCCCTCCTAATTCACCCTAATCCACCTTCATCCACCTTAATCCAGCCTAGTCCTTCTTTATACACCTTTATATTTACTAATGCACCTTAATTCACCATCATTCACCCTAATCCACTTTCATCGACTTTAACCCTCCTTAATACACCCGAATTAATCTTAATCCAATCACTAATCAATCATAACTTTGCTAATCAATAATCATGTCTTATACACGGGTGCACATGCTTTGGTTCGCTTCCCGCCTTCTTTCGGTCACGCGATATTTTCTGTAGGTGACAACACGACCTTGAAACAGAGGTCTAAGACTTTTGCTTAATATGCCGCACACAAAGGGATGTGTCACAAGCAATACTAGATCAGACGCACAAAGTAAAGCATCTCATCATGCGGCAGAAAAACTGTCTGGAGTTTAAACTCGCCTCAAAAGCTCCCTTTACATCGGTATACACCGTTCATACGGCTTTAGGAAAAAACCAACCCCGTCATAAATGTTGCCTCTAGCATTATAGATGCTGTTATTAACATTTCTCAAAATTTTTAACCCCACTGGGGCGCGCAACTGGCCCAAAATAACACGCCTCCATAGAATCCTGCGGCCCGTCCGCGGGAGCCAGGGAGGAATAGCGTGCCGTGCGCAGCCGGCGAGCGAGGAGAATCGAGGAGGAAAGCGCCGTGAGGAGGAGAGTGTCGCTACTTTCAAACATCAAGGGGCTTTACACCTACCAGCACACTACTGCCACCTGTCGACAGCAACAACAAAGTTGTCCTCACATTTTTCAATCTGGTTATTCCCGTTGCGCGTGGGAAAATGTAAAAGCTTCTACTTAATTTTAGATACCCTCTCGCATTAGAGTACTAGGAATTTAAACCTACCAAAAAATAAAAAAATAGATCCTATAAAATATTAGACAATGGGTGAAGTATAATTATGTAAAGTAACACGTATTCTGCTCTTTTATGTACATTCTTGACCAACAAATATTGGACGGCCTGCATTGGGTACAGAATTTTGCAGCTAATTTTGTTTAGCGGACAACAAACATGCTTAGTGTTTATAAAAACTTTACAAAACGTTCGAAACACTGCGGGTTTACTAAGCCACTGTGTAATCTGAGAAGATTCTGGCGCCAGTGTGCAAAACTGCGTAAACGGTGGAAAGCTCTATTGAGGCCCATGAATATGATAACCATAGTTTTCAACCACCACTCTGTGAAGATCATTAAGGCAATTTTGTATGAGGAAAGTGACCTGTGTTTAGAATTGCGAAGCTGCAAGCGAAGCGCCACCTTATTTTATTGATTCATCAAACGCACAGACATAAAGATCTGCGAAAGGGCAGTGACCTTTTCAACGCGAGTGAAGAGAGGGTGTTCTTGACGCCTCGTAAAGGTGGCGCCACCTACCAGTGAAACAGACCTGAGTATTACGCGTGAAGCGAATGTGCAGAGCTAAATTCCTGTAATTTCAGGCTAATGTATATTTTATTTAACAGTGCTCAATTATTTAGGTTGAGGCGAAATTTAAATGGCTTTAATAGGCTTGCCGCGTTGATACTTTAGCTCATGTAGCAAAATGACACCCTACTGTAGGCCATAATATTTATCCCGTGCACTTGTTCTAAACGTCAATGCTTTCATTTGCACACTAAGAATATTGAAAACCTCGACATTTGAGGCGGCGCTGCGTGTGCCATGCGGCGATTGGAAAACGTAAGTCAAAAGGAGACCGGCGCTCCCTAAGTAGCCATGTGACACTGGCGCCTCACCTCGACTTTCCCTCAAAGCGCGCGGGCTTCGTGGTGCTGCCACCTACCGTCGGCGCTTCTATACAGGACTTGGGAAACCAATCGATAGAGGGCGCCGCAGTACTGCGGTCTTGCTTCGGGTTGCGTTGCGATGATTTCGCATTGCTCCACGCTCCTGAACCCCGCGAACTCTGAAGCTTCGTTTGGAGCAGAATGGCACACGTTAGAGAAATAAAATCGACTTATTACAATTGTAGTTGTTTCATTAAAACATGTAATAGATAGTGGCCCATTCATCATCATCATAATCAATCAATCAATCAATCAATCAATCAATCAATCAATCAATCAATCAATCAATCAATCAATCAATCAATCAATCATCATCATCATCATCATCATCATCATCCTGGTTACACCCACTGCAGTGCAAAGGCTTCTCCCATACTTCTCCAACTATCCCGGTCATGTACTAATACTGGCCATGTCGTCCCGGCAAACTTCTTATTCTCATCCACCAAAAAACTTTCTGCCGTCCCCTGCTACGCTTCGCTTCCTTTGGAATCCAGTCTGTAACCCTTAATGACCATCGGTTATCTTCCCTCCTCATTACATGTCCTGCCCATGCTCATTTCTTTTTCTTGATTTCAACTAAGATGTCATTAACTCGCGTTTGTTCCCTCACCCAATCTGCTCTTTTCTTATCCCTTAACGTTACACCTATCAACAAACATGCTTAGTATTAAACATGTTGGAAAGAAGTGGCCCATTACTGGCCTATTAAAATAATTGGGTAATTACTAAAAAGTATACCATTACTTATACGTTACTTTCTTCCCAACCTTCACTAACATTGCACAAATACAGTAAATAAAACCAGCTGGCCTGGTTCTCACGTTCTCTGCAGCCCTTTGCACTTGGTTCATGTTGCACTTGGTTCAGTAGAAAAAGAAATCGTCTGAAGACATTACATTTTCTTGGCATTAACATCAACTGACCATCGTTATAGGCTCTGTACATACGAGCTTGCGGCTACTCTGGCACCACCTGCTGCAGGGAAGCGACAACCCTTTTAATCTACAACAGCCTTCTTGCTCCTCATATAAATTATTGCAATCTCGTATGGGGAACCACTTCCCAAACGAATCGTCATAAACTACTGGTCCTGCAGAAAAAAGCCGTTCGCAATATTGCGAATGCCTCTTACGATGCTAACACAGCTGCAATATTTCGCTCCCTTAATGTGATTCCCGTACAACACTCGTACGAAACAAAACTTGTTTTAAAGGGAAAAAACAGTCTTCTATACAACAACACAGTTTTCTTAGATTTATGCAAATTAACTTTCCCCACACATGTACCGTATAATATGAGGCAAAAGTATGCTTGGCTACTGCCATTTTCAAGAACAAATTATGGATTTACTAGGTTAGAATATCGCGTACCGAAGTTACTAGACACATTACGGAATGTTGATTTAACACTTCTAAAGTTCTATATAAAGTTCTAAATATAACTCTTCTATACCTCTTCTAAAGTTGATATAACCCTATATGATATTTCTAAGCAAACGTTGACAGCACATCTTTCAGAATATGGTGCATTTACATGGAACCGGTGACACAAATGGTTGAGCAATTTGATTAAAATGATTTATATAACGGTATTTTTGCTTATATTTCTTGACGAATATCCTTTGTACGAAAGCATGTTACTGTACTAAATTCTAACCTTATGAATGGCTGTATGAGTTCTAATGGTAAGTTTCTGAAATCTTGATGTTGTAACAATGTGTAAAGAACAATGTTTCAAGAAAATGCTATAAATGTACTTAAGTCTTTTTTATATTGGTGAATATGTGCGCACTTGTTTTTTTTCTCTCTCTCATTGACAAACTAACAGGAAGTTTTCTCTTATGCGTGTTATGTGTATGTATAATATATGTACTCTGAATGTATGTATGAATCCGTGCCTGTTGCCAAGAAAAGGGGCGAGGACCTAGTCACGCTGCTGTTTTGCAGCTTTTTGTTCTTACCCTAGCGTTCTTTTTCTGCTGTAAAAAAAGATAATGCTAAAATAAAATGAAATGGAATGAAAGTACTGGGAAGGTGGCTCTACGCCTCGGCCGGCTCGACGCGTATTCTTTCGTGCACACTGCACTTAGTGTGCGTTTCGGGCCGTTTCGCTTTGCTCATTAGCCCCGTCCCCCCCCCCCCCCCGCCCCACCCTTTTTTTTTTCGCATACGTCTTGCGACAATGCAATGGCATACGCTTCATGGACAAGCGTCGAAATTACGGAGGTGCGAAAAAGAAGTGGAACAGGCGATACTGCTGCGTAAGGGACTCGCAGCCACGAAGGCCAGCTCGGGATAAATTTGTACAGGTTTCCTGACAGGTCTTACGAACTAACATGCCAAAAGAAATGGATCGCAGCTGTGAGGAGATAAAGTAAGCCAGCTTCTGCACTAGTGAGAAGGGTTGGTTTTGCAAATCGTGCAGCACGTGCGCGTTTCGCAGCTTGTTGCGAGACGCCAGCGGTCATGGCCGCATCAGCTGCTCAACATTTAAAAGACATTTGTCACGACTGGGCTGATTTATCGACTGCTTACTGTGGCCTTGGCATTTGGTATGATCAGGATTACACTGGCGTGCGCGGTGAGCAATATTTTATGCCGAGGAAGCTTATGTTATGCTGACGAGCGCTAATTCATAGCTGACACTCGTTTCGGCCGCTGCAGCACCAGAACTGGCGCGTCAGAACTGGTGGAACTGGTGGTGTTTCACATGGTGCGATTTTTATGTCAAATTTACATTTGCAAAAATGCACTGCAAAAGGAAAACGCATATGCAAGCGAAGAAATTCGGAAGCGAAATCAGACCTTGTGCAAATGGCATAATGAAACTCGATCATTGTACATGATGAAAAAGGAACATTCGCCTAAAATAAATTCAGATGGCGTGGCTATAATAAATCTCAGCTGCAGATGGCTCCGAAGGGTGCCAAACGAATCAACCAAAATATGATCTAAGCATTTCGTCAATGGAGAAAAAAGCACAATCGCTCGTCATCGTTACAACAACCCGACGCTTTTATCGGAAGTTTGCAAAGTGCGGCAAGCTGACGAGAATATCTGACGAATAAAAATACCTGATAAATATGGGCTCATTTGTCTCACTTGCCACGCGAAGGGACTCGTAGTTGCGCCGATTACGTCGGGAAGTATACAGGTCCCGGTTCTGTGTTAAAGAGGTGAGCCATGACAGACCACTTACAACTGCTTCAAAACTGCAAAAACTTTCGTTTGACACCGTGCCAGACGACGACAAAGCACACAGAACGCTAGAGTACTACGGTGTCACACAGTCGCTTTCGATCAAGATCGCTCCCGACGGGATCAAATTTCTCAATTTCGATCAAGCATGTTCACTGCTACATGGCCCAACAATTCGAATTGAGTTAGTTGAGCTCACCCGGCATGGCGGTGCTGACTACAGCCTACGATCGCGATCGTGAAGCTCGAACTCGATGCGCGGATCGCGATCGGCTGACGCAGATCGAGTAAAATCACGATCCAGAGTGACTGTGCAGCTGTACATGGTCGAGGTGGAGCTGTATGGGGATCAAAAGTACCTATGCGACATGGGCATGAGTGATAGGCCGCGCCTACAACGCGCCGGGGAGAAATGAGGCATGCATCACCAACGGTGAGGTGTCGATTAAAAATCAATCAACCTAATAGAAGCACACCGTTATTATCCTGAAAGAAAAGTCGTTTTAGAAGAAAGAAACTTGCGCGTAGAAGATAGAGCTTTTAGTTATGCTTTTGAGCAATTTATGCAGCTTGCGTATCAAAAAAACTCGCGCCATGCTCCTGTTATCGGCTGGCGTGAGGATATTGAAAACTATACTCTTGATAATCTCAAAAAATGGTATC
Source organism: Dermacentor albipictus (assembly GCF_038994185.2). Taxonomy (NCBI): domain Eukaryota; kingdom Metazoa; phylum Arthropoda; class Arachnida; order Ixodida; family Ixodidae; genus Dermacentor; species Dermacentor albipictus. The sequence goes on from NC_091824.1 coordinate 79,882,037, forward strand.
AACAAAATTATGCTCCAAATAACTCGAGTATTGTTTTAATTGGAGATATTGATACAGCTTCTGCATTATCAATGGCTAAGGTATATTTTGCTAGTATTTTCAGGGTGCCAGTTTAGTGACTTCAATGATAGTGTCAAAGTATATAGCCTTACTCATGTGCAGAATGAATTCGTACAGTTGTTTCCCCTGCTGCGAATGGCCCTTGGCGGGAACGTCCAGGCCGTTCGCTTCTTTCGCGGAAGGAACATGTGAAGTAGCGTATACAGCTTGTCTCCGCTGGTTAACGCCAGCAGTATGGAAGTACTCTCCTATTCCTTTAGTATGCCTAAACCCGCAAAAAGTATTTGCGACAACACCGAGGACCACGCTTGCACCTTCATGCACTCAAAAAACGGCGAATCACGGATATACGTGCGGCTTTCAGCGACATGTGCACGTAGTTTAAATTTCGCGGTCTTCCCACCTTCCCACTGTCGCGCCGCTCTCCACAGGCGGCGCTGAGCAGTGCGGCACCGCTGCTGCTTAGTGGCGCCACCTGTTCACTGCATGGAGCCTATGAGCCATTGCACTGACGGTTCAATTCGTCGGCCAACATCTGTTGGAGCTCCGGCAGCCGCCCTTCACTCGATGGCTACTTAAACTAAAAACCGAGAAATTGTAAGCTAGGATTGTAAAGGCTCGAGCAGTTAACGACCCTCGAAAATGAAAGTAACTGGTTACATCTAATCGTTTACTGTGAAAAAAAAAGTAATTGAATTACAGCCAAACGCTACCGAGCAAAATAAGTAATCGAACAATTAAGAACCAGAAAAAGTGATTCATTACAACTTTCAATTAAATGTAATTCAATACATAGATTTCTGGTTTGGAAATGTTGGTACTAGGCTCATTGGTATTTCTGTCATGGAATAATCAAAATGGCAGAGAGATTAAGAGGCAACTGCATTCGGGAATACGGCAGTGTAACATGAATATTTTTCTAAGTCTGCGCACTTATAGAGTTAAATTTTTTTTCGCAAATATCTAGGCAAATTTTTTCTGACGTAGTTGAAATCAGCTTTCAACCCACTTCAAGTAAACTTATTCAATTTATCCAGTATACTGAGGTGTTCCTAATTTCACTAAAATAGGCGATATGCATTTCATGCCATCCATTCTGTTCTGGATGGTGTGTTGGAATGCAAAAGCAACATAAGGACGCCTTTGACTGCTGGAAGGAGTTATATCTATTGGAACGGCGTGACTACACTTGAAGTAGGTCTGGTTTGTATTCTTCTGTGGTTGCATGTTCTCGTGGTTTTAAAAGTTGAAAGGTTTTTGTTACCTTGGCTGTGTGCAATTAGAAACTGTACCAGCAGCGTTATTCAAGAAATTTGCTGCTGGAAAAGGATGTATTCGAACACCGGATCCACCGAATGTTTTCGAGAAGACTGAAAATAGGCGCGCTTTTGAGCTGGCACTACACGTACTATACGTATTGAGTTTAGTACGCGTATTACAGAGTTCGAGAAACAGCCAACATACGCTACATATAAAAATTTGATGTTTAGCTTTAGCTGCTAGATATCGGGCATAGTTCGCTTTGAATTTCACTTCGTTATAACACTGTTACACTGATGAGCGTATATGCATCTTTAAGAATGTGCCCAATATTGCGAACTAATACTGACGAAGCTTGCTCATAAACGAAAGGTGTAAATGGGGGAAAACAAGTTAAACAGAACACTCAACTTAGGATGCTTCTCTAGAGTAGGTAACTTGGCGATCTGCAGCTGGAGAATAAAGAACCGAGTGCGAAAAAACTCAGAAACGGACAGGTGAAACGGGACTGAGGCACCTGTTTATGTCTTCCCCAGTTTTGTTGTTCAAGGGTTCATTATGGTTTTTATATAAAGCGAACATTTCAGGCAAAGTTTATTGTACGAATATGGCGCAAATCACAAGAACGAGACACGCGAAAAAGAGGTATAAGGGCGACTTCTATTTATAGAAAGGCAGAGAGGTCAGCCCGAGCTTATGTGCTCTAAAGGGCTACTCGACGCTGAGGAAGGGGAAAAGAAAACGAAAGAGGAAACAAGTTCCACCTTTGAACTAACATTATCATAAAATGACGCGCCACTTATAACCGCATCTACTCGTGACAGTGCCCACGACATAAGCAACTCTTATAGCTGCAACAAAATCACCGTTCGTTCTGTTCCTTGTGCTTATCTTGCGACACATTCACGATGCTGAAAGTTCACGGAATTATCCAGCCAGATTTGCCCCAATAAATGGTGCACTCATCATAATAAATGCCGCACCCCTGCGCCGCTGCGTGTAAGTTCAACAACCGTTAGTGGAGCTAGTAAAGCAATGCTCTTGCCGTTGAGGCTTGTGTCAGCGTACAACAGTCGCTTCCGGTGAAACGGTGTCCATACTGATTCGGTATCGAAGTTGCGTCTCGCTCAGACAATGGACGAGGCCGTACCTGAGACATTTCAGATGTGAAAAGGAGCGAGCTGCAAGACTTGTCATAAGTGCGCCTTCGTGCGCCTGAGGCATAATCATTTAACCTACATGTGCTGCTGATGGTCATGCAGGAATAGCGCAGTTCTGCGTAATGAGCGGTAGCACTTGCCTTACTGAATTATACTCTGCTGTGCTGAGGAAGGACAGCCTTTTCGCAATGTTCCGTTGAGGCGGTTGGTGAGAATGCACTTGCAATATTGCCCTAACGCTACCTTTACACGAATAGTCATGTGTGAACTGTACGTTGGAGACTTTGCGTGAGATATGAGGAAAGTGTAAGTGATACCAAACGTCGTTGATTGCAAGATGAGCGTTCGCACAAAGATTGTGGTCGTTACGAGAAGAAACCATGGAATTCGTTTCAAAAGAGCATATACTTTATAGAAGAGAAAAGCACAAGAAAAATTTACATTTTTCAGGGCAAAAATAGCTTGTTCCGTTTTTATTCAAAGGTATATTAACCTTCTGCAATAGAGAGAGAGATGAAGGGGAAAGGCAGGGAGGGTTAACCAGATATTAGTTTCCGGTCTGCTACCCCTACAATGTGGTTTGCAGATAAGGGTTAGAAAGAGTAAATTCCACCAGGTCCTGGTGCTGATGTACGTCCCCACAAAGCTAATGCTGCCTTAAGTTCGTGGATTGAGAATGGTAGATACATGCCGTGATCACGTGGTGTCGGACAACTACTCGAAGGCGATGGAATGTTGGGAGCTGTGAGTTGGCCGGATAATCTGGCGCAGAACTCCTTTGCCATGTCAATCTCCGGTCTCTTTTGAGAGAGGGCTAGAACCTTGAATGGGAACTGCTGTACGGGGAGGGAGTGTCCGGAGACCTCGCACCGTTCTCCGTAGTTGCGGTAAAGGCTTGCGTAAATCTAGCGACTCACAGAAGGCCGTCCAACGGTGCGATTCGAGCTTGTCTAACCGGCACTGGATCTTCTTTTACGTGCGTCTGTCGGTCCATAAATCGTCCATTGCCTTCGTGCAACTTTCCACAAAGTTTGACCGAAGCCGTTCTGACAAAAAAAAAAGAACACACACACAAAAAAACCACAAGAGTATACGCCCTAACGTTATAACATGAGCTATGTTGTACCAAAGATTGCGCACAATATAGCTGACAACACAGCAAGACTGCATTGTTATAATATTTTTCCTCTTTATTCGTTACGGTACGACCAGGACCTACAGCATTGTTTTATTGAGATCGTTTTAAGTAACCTGTTATCGCTTTGTCATCACAGCTTTAAAAGAGCGACGAGAAAACAGTTATAACACGCCTAATGACATCGAATCATAATATAATCAAGGTGTAATGGACGAGCGGCGATCAGGTTGAAAAGAAGCAAGCGAAAAAAAAAAGAATGTCAGCAGCTGTGTCTAGACGACATATATTCAGAAACCTGATGTTAGGTTCAATTAAAGAGTAAAATGCGCGAGATAAGCCTGAAAGACATTGTGCCCGAGGCACTACTGTTGGTTCAGGGACGAACAACCGACGAGAAACCGACAAACGAATACTTTCCTTTTCTTTTTCTGTTCATGAGACTCGATGATAGCGTCTGAGTGAACAAGAGAATGTGTCTACAGGGCCGAAACTTGGTGCGTATTTTGCTGTAGAAACAAAGAACCATTGCTGGCCGCAGACAATGTGGGAAAGTTGCATTCTCTCCTCATGTATTATATTGCGTCCGCGATTTACAGAGCTTGTGCAACAGTCTGGAGATGCACTTTCTTGTGTATTTCTGACTAGGAGCTGTCGTTACTGCCTTTTCCCGACGTCGTGAAAGCAAGCCTTCTGAGAAGCAAGCCAACGAAGAGATGAAAGGACGCTTACAACGATGTCACCTTTCTATCTCTTCTGTATGAGATTGCGGAACTTTCATAAAAACAGGACAGCATGCAGAAAAACGATGCTAAGTGCTGTATGCTTCAGCATGCGTCTATTGCGTTGCCGAGGCTTCTCATTTTCGTTGTCTGGGCCTGCATCGGCGAAAAAGTCGGTGGCGAGATGCAGCTGTCATCATCGCCGTCATTGCCGTTGAGCTGGGACATCTGAAATCATCCACTTTTATATTGCCAAGTATTTTGCGCGCGTACAATAGCGGCACAATTGCGTACGGCGCAGAAACTGCAGCGTTCGAGTTGCAATCTGCCTACTTCTGTAGCTTTGGTGGCGCTGCATGGAAGACAAAGGGCAGCGCCCTTTTTGGCTAGTGGTTAGAAAGGGGTTCTGGTTCTGGTTAGAAAGGGCAGTGCCCTATGGCGGTTACTGATGACGTCCAAGTTTAGCAAAGCGAACGATGCGCTGTTGCTAAGCAAAGTTACGAAAGTCATCACTGCAAACAGATATTGCGCTTCTAAGAAACGAAAGACCGCGTAGAAACAGATAGTGTGTTGTCGTTGGACTAGGCCATGCGTCATATTTCGCACGAAGGAAAGGCGGGCAGCAAACAAGGCAAACAATAACAAAAAGGAAAAGAAGACAGGAGATTGTGTTCATTTCTTCTTGTACCTATACCAGTTTTTCAGTATTTTTTATTCTCTTCCGGATCATATCTAGTTGGCAATGGTAGGACGAGAAAGTAAAAAGAGGAGGCAGAGATGTTAACCAGAAGTGCTCCTGGTTGGCTACTCTACTTTGGCGGACGGGAGAGAGGAAGTAGAACGATAAGATAGAGAGAGGGAGGGTAGGGGGAGGAAGGCTTCGGTGAGCTCGCACACCCACGCGAAGGGCCTGAGCGAGTCAAAGACGTTCACATAGGTCAGTCGCCCTCAAAAAAGACAAAAGTGCCTTCTTAGCTTTGTAGGTCGACGAGCGATGAGGATGGTTCTAGGCGTTAGGTTCGTTTGTTATTGACTGTTTGTCACTGAATGAGCCGACAAGAAAAATTAGCATAGGGAATTAGCTCAACAACTTACAGGACTTAAGGAAAGAAGCAAGATAGCGCTTAGGTTATGCCTTTATCACCTCAAGCCTGGCGTCGTGCTTTCCAAAACGACCGAAGACAAGGATCAGCTGCATTGTATTGCTACTGCTGCTTTATATACATCCAGTTCGTAAAATATCCATGTCTGTCGTTGATTTTGGGCTGTACAAAAGCTCCTTCTGAATTAAAATTTTTGTTCTTTTCTTTTTCTGATAATGAAAGGCTAAATTGGAGATATCGTTTACTAATGCCTAATGTTCAAATATTAAACTATATTTTACACACTCTGGTTAAGTAGTTGCCTAAGTAGCAACGATAGAGAGTTTTAGCGCGTCTAGTATTCCGCTAAACGCAGGCGTCTGGGAGTTTTACAGGATGGGCGAAGGCGCAAACATGAGTGGCCTGCCCGGTGCTTCCCCCTGGTCACAGTGAACTAGAAGGCTTTCCAGTGGCGCACGCGGCTTCCTGGGAGCGGGCCTTTTAGCGTGGAATAATGCGGCGGCGCTGGCGTAGACCACTCTTGACAAATGCTGCCGGCCGCACTGCAGCCTGCAGCGGTGCAGCATTACACTGAATGGGGTTTCTTACGACAAACTCGCTAGCCGGCACTTCACAAGGAGACAAAGAAACGTTCATATACGCACACAGAACGAAGAAACGTTGGCGTATCCCATGTATCAATACGACGCTAGGAACAAAAACGGGGCGCGTTGGTTTAGCGAGTTCACTGTACTGCAGCTATAGCTGCTCAGCGGTTCGTAAGGAATGCACATCCGCACGGACGCGCTCGTTAATGGGAGGTGCCTGAAGTATATTTAAAACAGCTTGGCTGATTACTTCAGTGCTATACGCAAATGGAGCTGTTAAAGTAACCAGTACCGCTATCTGATTGTGAGCGCACTCGGAGGCGCGTCACGTTTAAATGCGCGGGTGGTCATTGCCGTGCTCCCATCAGACATTCTATCATATTTTTTTACACCCGTCTTTTTTTTCACGTTTTCTGTGCTCTGTGCAATATGACTGAATACATGCACACTGTACCATCTCTTTATTTCATCAGTTCCGTGCACGCAACTGGCCGGGCTGACGTGCAAAACACTGTTCGATCAAAATATTTTAGCATCGCTTTAAATTTACATGTACACATGTTAAAAACTGCAGCTCACTTCCCTGTATACTGAGTAGGCAGCGATTACATGATCGCTCTTTCTCTGCCAGCTTTTACTTGCTGCTAGTTTGCTGTCACCGTTGCCCTGATATGACAACTTGTCGCAGACGCGACGAGATAGACTAGTTTTGAATACATAATTACTTTTGCCAATACAGTACTCGAATGTTTAGGGAGCCCACTCTACCTTGGGTTGATGGGTGGCATTGAAGAAATACAACACTCTACTCAACACATTTTCTTTCCATTTCTCCCAGCATGCGTTCATCATACGTGGGAAGAAAATCACATGTTATTTATTCGCATTGTTCAAACAGTTTCTTATTCGCACATTAATTCAAAAAATAACACAGTACATTAGAATAGGCACAAGAATGACAGCATACATTTATGGCACCGCAGTAATTTATGGTTGACCTAACTTCAGTTCCTGCCATGCACTTGGTTTCTCATCATGACACTTATTCAGACCCTTGATGTAGAAATGCATTTGTGTGACGACGTAAGAACCGATCAGCTTCACAGTTAATACCTTGCAATGTTCAAAACAACCAACACCGCCAATGCTGCTCCTGTTGATGACTGCCATAACATCCATAATTCTGTCCATAAAGCAGCCAGTGAAAATGTCCAAGTTTACTGATAAACACGAAAAGCTTCAGTGAAAAGTAGAGACGACCAGCCAAGTCACAAGATTTCGTGAAAACGGCAGCACTTAAGCACTTTCCATTTGAAGCAAGCAGCAGAAGCTGGTTCACGCATGCACTACATGCAAGCGACATTGCAGCCCTGTGTTCTCACCTTATCGACCCGACAGCCCACGTATATTTTGTCACAAACCCGTCTCCGCTTTTTCTTCCTTCATTTTTTGCCCAGTGACTGACTTGAAAAGCAGTTTTTAACGCGAAAGCCTTATATGGCTCATGAGGCGGCAAATCCGGCGTATTTGTAGGCGTTGGCGTGACGACCGATGCTTTAAAAAGTCATCGAACCCTCGAACTTTGGTGGGAGTTGGACCCGCGACCTTTGGGGTTAATTAAGGTGAAGTTAGTTCCTGGGTCCTGAGTTAGTCTCAAGTCCTGTGACATCATCCTTTCTAGCGGGGTGATCTGCTGCTCTGAGAAAGAAAGACATGTAGGCTGTCGTAAGAATTTTCGCGTGCATTATTATAGACGGAACAAGACGACACCCATGTGTATACAGGACTTCTTTGTTGGCAACGTCCGAACATGAGGGGCCTTTAAAGGCCACTCACATTTCTTATATTTGTTCTGGTATATAGTGTAATTATCTGAGGCCACAAATAATGTACTGTACGCGTCAGAAATTGATGGTTTGAGCATTGGCAAACGTAATATTGGCCAAGTACATAAAGTGCGCATCTTATTTAGGATGTTACGTTTCATACATCAGGCATTTTTACTGATGTACATTTACTAGATATAATATATTTCGTTACTTTTTTTACTTGGTGCGAGTGTGTGCTGGCGGGGGGAGGGGGGGGGTGGGGTCTTTAAAGTACTTATGGGCAGGACATGCTAGCACACCCAACATAGAAAACAGTGAATACTCAAAATGAAAGTTGTGCCTAAAGTAAGTAGTGAATGGGCGTTACTGCGAATCAAAAGTCATTCAATGCGAGAATAATTTAATGCTATTATTATGTTTACATCTATTTTGCCTTCCATGCTTTACTATATCAAAATCGCTGTTTGAGAGCTGTCGAACCTTCTGTGGAATTTTACAAAACATTAGTGTTCGAAGCAATTGAACGCGTTATCCATAACCAATGCCAATTTTTATGGCTATGTAGTTTTTGCGAAAACAAGTGACGACTGTGCTCAATATTAGGAAGACCGCTGACGTCACTCACCGACGGTGGGCCGAAAGGAGGTTGGAGGAACGGACGAACATGCTTACCTGTAAAAGAGGAAAAACAGATAAAAGCAACGGGCTTCACACTTATTTAAGGCTTTTACAAAATGACAATTATACTTGATTACAAAAACGGCGCCGAATAAAACAACACACGAAGAAGGGAAACACGAAACACGAAACACGAAGAAGGGAAATGCATCGAATTATACACATTCGATGCATTTTGGTGCTAACAAAAACAGCACTGATGAAATATGACGTATCAGGAAGCAGACAACATGTATGTGTAGGGCCTTCCGTGTCTTCAGCTAATGCAGGGGATCAGATAAGTTCACTCTATAAGAATAGCGAAAATGCGGAAATGTGGGCTTGCGTCAATATACCTGCTTTTCCCTCCAAATATGGTCACACGACATCAGCGTTGCCGGTCAGCATATATTATCCACGCATGTTTTTGCATTGTGTTGTTCGCGTCCTCACCGAACCTTTACACACTTATTATCTGTGCATGGATGTTAACACCAAACAGCAATCATATCTTATACGATCAACATAAGAGGAGGAGATCACCGTAAGACATGTCACTGTCGCGATTGACTTAAACTCGTTCTTTGTGAAAACAATTATAGGCTTGCCAGTCACAATATAACCTAGGGACTCCAGCACATACATTCTTTGTTGGTACGAATTTCTCAAATTATTAACAAGCCCAAACAGAAGCTTGGCTTGACTGGGACATGTCTGAATAAGATGATGGATTGGTGACAAATTTTTAAACATATATTTATATGATGTTATGTAGCTATGTGTACATAATTTGTAGCGTGGCATGTAAAGTTGTGTAACCACAGCCCACTCGGCTATAAAACTGTCAACTATGTGTTTTCATGGACAACTTATGCTTATCGACGCAAAGAACTATGCATGCTTATATATTTTTGGGCATATTTAGTGCATGTTCCTGTACAACAGTAGTAAATAGTTGCATGGGCTTATGTGGAGAACTTTGTGTTCGTGCAGTTTGAGTATATGCAGTGTTCTTCAGTGAGTTTCGGGATCTTACTTTGTTTGCCGTGCAAGAAAGAGCTGCGAGTGTCGGCTGAATGCGCCAACGTCCCCTATAATATAATGTGATATTTATGTAATTTTTGACACCTACGTTATGACAGAAATTCCACGTAGTCACATCGAAGCATTACGTGGATGTACTAACATGGGTGTCGTAGGATGATGCGATACCCAACGTCCCTAGATGGCGTCACTGAAGTTTATTCAAGCACGGCACAAGCCCAGTGGCACATATCGTGCGACACATACCGTGTGGCAGCCAGAAGCACATACTCAGTAACACGTGCGCCAGTGACACATACCCAAGCTGGCGTAAAAAGAGTTCATTGAAGAGTGGCATACACACAGTGGAACATACGCAGTGGCCCCATGGGCAATTTCCTGATGACAAAATCGCACATAGCAGTGATAGATCGGCCTACATTTTTCGACGGCGCTATATTGTATAACGGCCCACGAAAGCGGCGAGATAGCGGCCAGATACCCGTGACAGAAAACCGGTTTCCACGCGTCAAGAATAATTAGAGTTAAAAAAGGAGAGACATAACTCAACTCTCTTATAGGGAACCACCTGAAACAGAGCGAAATATAGCCTTTTCGAGCATAGCGGTAAATTTTACATGAAAGGACGCACCAATAAAACCCGCGGCCCTACCAAGACTTCTGATGCTGTGTAAAAAAAATTACCGACGATTACGTTACTTCTTAATGCGAAATTTGAGCGCAGCAAAATAGCCACCGCACAGGGCGAACGGCAGCGGCACTTTCGGCTCGGGCGGTGCACATATACAGATCCGCCGCCACCGATCTGGCTCTCTGATTGCCACCGCACAGGGGTTGCATTGGAGGAGGAGCGAAGAAAGGAATTAAGTTCGAGCCGGCGCTTTGACAACCGGAGACTCGCAGGAAGAGGGGGGAGGGGGGCGGCGTGTACACCCAGCGGCAAACGATGTGGGCAGAAGCGCGCGCAGCAAGCGGACAACACGATAAAGGGAGGAGGGAAGAGATAGCAGCGACTGACTGATGCCGCTGACGCCGATAGTGAGTCAACCCCAGCTGCGGAGTTGGTTTCAGGGACAACGCCGCCGATGCCGACACAAACAATATGATACCCTCGCTTCCGCAGCGCTAAGAACCAGGTCTAGCCGTGGGAAGGTGGTCACGTATTCGTCGACGTGCCGGGGCCTACGTGAAATAACTGGCGCGTCGGCAACTGAAGAGCACCGTATCCGCCACAAGAACAGGGGGGGCGGGGGACCCTTTCCTCCTCTTTCTGCATGGCGGCGACGGTGTTCTATGCAGTCACGTTATCTTGACTCTCTAGCGGCGTCAGCGGCATCCAGCGGTATCAGTCGGTCGCTGCTAGCGCTGGGGGGATGAAAGGGGGGCGGAGCTGGTTACGAGGCCGACGACAACGCCGACGACGACGCGAAACCCAGGAACGGACGCCAAAGAGCTGCGCTCTAAAAAGGAGTAGTTTCTTCTGAAAGGCGAAGCATCCATTACGATAGCAAATTAGTAGACAGTTATACGAAGAAAGTGTTATCGTCCGTATACACTTGTAAATATTCGTGTATGTGTTGAATTAACAACCATGGCGTCAGCGCGCGCACGGAAACATGAACGCATCACACTCGATGACCGCGGACACTCACTGTCAAAACGGTGGCGTGAGGAAGCGCAGCAGCAGCAGCGAGTGAATTTCGTGCTCGCTATCGCTTTAAAGCATACTGAGCAGCCAGAAAACCGCACGTACAAAGGTATGAGCCGTCGGCGCACCTAGACTCTGCCTTCAACGGAGAGCGCTTTCAAAATACAGCCCGCACGACGGCGCGCAGCCGCGCATACGCAGTTACTGCCAGAGTACAACGCCGCCTCTCTCTTCCTCCCCTTTTCCTCGGTGCCTCCTCTCCACCCGTGCCTCCCTTGCGACGGAAAACGGCGCGCTTCCTCCCTGCCTTCCTCATTTCCACACGCGAGATTTAGCCAGGATTGTCGGTTCCCCGCGCACGCTTTCACTCGTAATACAGCATACGGCACGCGGCGACGGTGTTATCGCCCTTGGACTTCGCATAGAGCATCACGGCGACGCAACGCCGACGACAACGGCAAAAATGCGCCTGGAATGACCATATATTTGCTATCGAAATACAATGGCGATGCAAATTCTCCCAGGTGACCGAATTGTGGGGTTTCACGTGCCGAAACCACGATCTGATTAGGAGGCACGCCGCAGTGGGGGACTCCGAAGAAATTAGGACCACCACGGGTTCTTTAACGTGCTCCTAAATGTAAGTACACAAGTGTGTTCGTATTTCGCCCCCATCAAAATGCGGCCGCTGTGGCCGTGATTTGATCCCGCGACCTCGTGTTTCGCAGCCTAACACCATAGCCACGAAGCAACCACGAAGGGTTAGATGCTGGCAGAATTTTGATGGTAGTGGATAGAAAAATATTTGCGCGGAACCGAAGCTTATGGAATGTTTATCGTTGTTAATGCGATTAGAATTGAAGTGGTGGTGCACGTGTAATTAGGCGGTAGGGGAATCATTCTTGATAATAACCGTTAATATTCGTTTAATATTATGCAATTATCCAACTCGTATATGTTGTAAAAATGGCGGGAGGTGAAGATTGATATGTCAGATATGCACGAGTGATGAGGACACATGCAATTGGATAAACACGACATGGAGGCTGCACTCGGACTACTTATCAGGTACCGTCACTGTTTTCTTATTCCGTGATCCACTTAAAGGTCAATGATAGAGAACTCAAAGAGCCAACTCACAAACACGTCTCGTATCAACATCTTACTGCAGCCTAGTTACTCTCTTGCGCTCCCTTCTGGTCTTGATCTAGTACACATAAGCATCCAAGATAATGGCCGCATGGATAACCGTCGCCATAGTATATTGGGTAGTGCAACGCACGCGTAATGAGGAGATTCTGGGTTCGAATCTCACCGGCGGCGAGATATATTTTCGTCCAAATTCGTTTGTGTTTTCATTATTACTTGCGATGTTTAAATTAAACCCCAACTATTTGGCCCAACACTTTCCTTGGCTTCATAGCCTGCTGGCTCTACAAGTCTGACAATCTGACAATCTGACACACACACACACACACACACACACACACACACACACACACACACACACACACACACACACACGCACACGCACACACGCACGCACGCACGCACGCACACACACACACAAACACACGTACGCCCACAGGCACACGAAAAGTCTAGCACAGGAGTACGAAACTAAAAAAATGCCGCAAATTTCCGGTAAGTAGAGAAAGATCAAGACATATCCTAAAAGGGTAAAAAAAGCCTAACCAAACACACGCGACATAAACAGAAAAGAAGTATCTGGATACGTGTGATTCGCAGCCGTACTTTAGTTCGTGCTTTAACATTACCTCAAAGTTAAGCGAAAGGACACTTTGTGTGCAATTATTAAGTCATAATTTTGGAAAGACCGAACTATAGCCAAAGCGAAAATGGTGATGAGTTAAAATGCTTCAGTTTATACCT